>NC_034194.2:10938731-11238731 GCF_002021735.2 Oncorhynchus kisutch
TTTATAGTTGGATGGTAGATGCTCTGCAGATGGTCATACTATCAACAATATATCTGTTGATAAGCAACTGCTTGCTAAGGTTACAGTTAGGGTTAGGTTTAGAATAAGTTCATGATTCAAGTTTTATTTGTCGTACGGGATACGCATGGTATACATCGTCCAACGATGCATCGTTCTCGACAATGCAACAACAATAAGAAATGATTAAAGATAAGAAAAAGAACATAACGTAAGTGGCTCAATAGAATAGAATAAACATTTTAGCATAAGCAAAATAAAGGATGGCACAATTTATAGTCCAATATTTACATGTGTATTGGGGAAGGGAATAGGGGATCCCTTATTGGGAATAAGGGTAAAGGTTAGGGCTAGGGTAAAGGTGAAGTTTAGGGTTAGGATAAGGGTTAAGGTTAGGATTAGGGCTAGGGTTAGAAGACAGTTAGTTGTAATGTTACTGATAATCTATAGAGCATCTACAGATGGACTGTCCAAATAAAGTGTTACCTAACTTTTGTTATACTGAAAATAGCCTAAAGTTACGTTTATCTTACCACCATTTTGGTGGTGTAAAGCGTAGTGATAACACATTGGAAATCCAACAAACTTTTGGCCGTCTTTTTGAGTGAGTGACTATACACTGGGTTGATAAAACATTAGGAACATGCTCTTTCCATGACAGACTGACCAGGTGAATCCAGGTGAAAGCTATGATCCCTTATTGATGTCACCAGTTAAACCTACTTCAATCAGTGTAGATGAAGGGGAGGAGACAGGTTAAATAAGGATTTTTAAGCCTTGAGACAACTGAGGCATGGATTGTGTATTGTACTGTATGCCATTCAGAGGGTGACAAAAGATTTAAGTGCCTTTAAACGGGGTATGGTAGTAGGTATCAGGCGTTTGAGTGTCTGAGTGTCCAGAACTGCAATTGCTGCTGGGTTTTTCATGCTCAACAATTTCCCGTGTGTATCAAGAATGATCCACCACCCAAAGGACATCCAGCCCTACGCCAGGCGTGTGGTCGAAAACAGGTCATTGATGAAAGACGACAAAGGAGTCTGACAAGAATAGTGCAGAGCAACAGACGGGCTACAGTTAGTCAACTGACAGTCTAGTACAACATTGGTGCCCAAAAGACCCATGAAATAATGTCCAACTCGTCGCACCTTGACACGAATGGGGTTAGGCAGTCGACTACCTTACAGAGTTCCACTTTGTTCAGCAAAAAATGAGAAGCAGTTGAAGTGAGCTAAAGCAACGAAAACACTGGACACTGGAGAATTGGAAAAACATTGCCTGGTTTAATTAATATATCTTCCTGCTGTTTCACGCTGATGGGAGGACTAGGGTATGGAGAAAACCACATGAGTACATGCATCCATCATGCCGCGTGTCAACATTGCAGGCTGGTGGTGGTGATGTGATGGTGTGGGGTGTGTTTTCATGGTACACATTGAGCCCCTTGATAAAAGTGGAGCAATGCCACAGGATACCTGAACATCATTGCCAATCAGGTATATCCCTTCATGTCTATCCATCTGCAAATATATTTTATCAGTAGGAAAAGGCTAGGATTGCCAGGAAGGATTCCACGAACATGACAGTGAATTCAGTTTACTACAGTGGCCGGCCCAGTCACCAGATCTCAATCCAATTGGGCATGTGTGGGATGAGATGGAACGAGCTATTCGGCATAGAGTTCCACTACCAGCCAACTTGACACAACTGTGGGAAGCATTGGAGTCAACATGGGCTAGTATCCTTGGGGAATGCTTTCGACACCTTGTAGAGTCCATGCCCTAAAGAATTGAGGCTGTTCTGAGGGCAAAAAGGGGGTGCCACTGTAAATTAGGAAGGTGTTCCTAATGTTTTGTATGCTCGATGTAGGTTGTAATCTCATTGATCAACGTCTCAACCAAAAATTACCCAATTATCCACATTGAAATGATGTGGTGTTGCCAGTGGGTTCCCACAATGTTCTGGGAATGGTGCAGGATAACCAGCTAGCACATAAAGTTCTGAGAACGAATTGGGAATTTCAGTAATTCAGCATGTTTTTTTCTGCAGGTTTCCTCATGGTTCTATTTAAACAAATGTTCTCAAATTGTTCAGAGAACGTTAAAACCTCTTGAAGCTAGGGGGCACTATTTTTATTTTTGGAAAAATAACGTTCCCAAAGTAAACAGCCTATTTCTCAGGACCAGATGCTAGAATATGCATATAATTGACAGCTTAGGATAGAAAACACTCTAAAGTTTCCAAAACTGTAAAAATATTGTCTGTGAGTATAACAGAACTGATATTGCAGGCGAAATCCTGAGAAAAATCCAATCAGGAAGTGACTCTTATTTTGAAACCCTTGTCTTTCTATGCGTCCCTATTGCCCATTGAAAGGGATATCAACCAGATTCATTTTTCTGTGGCTTCCCTAAGGCGTCTAAAGCCTTTAGATGTAGATTCAGGCCTTTATTTTGAAGAATGAGCATAAACGTCCACATTGCATAAGTGGTCAGTTGTTGGCTCTCAGTGTGATTTTTGCGCTAAACAGAGAGGTAGCCATTTTTCCTCCCGGTCCTAGTGAAAAGCCAACTGTCCCGGTTTATATATTATCGAATAGATATTTGAAAAACACCTTGAGGATTGATTATAAAAAACGTTTGCCATGTTTCTGTCGATATTATTGATATAATTTGACATTTTTGTCTGCGTTGTCGTGACCGCTATTTCCGGTGGAATCTTAGGCATAATGCATCAAACTAACGGAGGTATTTGGATATAAAAAATATCTTTATGGAACAAAAGGAACATTTGCTGTCTAATTGGGAGAGGTTTTAAGAAACAATATTCTGATAACAATATAACAATAACAATATTATGACTTCAGCATTTAACGTTTCCTCAGGTTTGCTCATGCTTCAATTTGAAGGCAAGTTCTTAGAACTTTCAGAGAACATTAAGGAACAACGTTCTTCTGTGGGAATTTCAGCACTTCAGCGTAACGTTTTCTGCAGGTTTCCTCATGGTTCTATTTAAAGTCATGTTCTCAGAATATTAAGAAAATGTTCCATAAAAAAAACACAAGAAAACATTAGTAACATTCTAAGAATGTTATTTAAAAACATATACATTCCTTTCTCAGCGTCAACAAAACTCTTTCTATCCTCTATCTTGTTAAGTGTGTTCAGGTGTGTTGGCTGCACCCACTAATTGGCCACAACTGAGTGCTTGTTTCCTTTGAAATGGTGGCACAGTGTACTAATTCAATGGATAGAGAACAGAAGGTCATATGTCCGAATCTCACTGACACCGTGCCACAATAAAAAATACATGTGCTTACATGATTAATGCCTAAGCAAATTCATTTCCATGTGTACTCTCTGTGGTACTTCTATCAAAACAGTTAACTGAAACTAAGGTAGCAGTGTTTTTTAAAGTCTTATTGAAAGAAGTTATTAAAAAACCTCCAAATAACCTTTACATTTCACTCAAAACATTCACAACATTTAGAGAATGTTCTCAGAACGGTATTTAATTACCTTCAAATAACCTATGATTTATGTCCTCAGAACCTCCCTGCAACCTAAAAATGTGCATTCCCAGAACAGGCTAAATGTCCACTTCCGTTCTCAGAACCAATGGGAAACCAAAAATGTACATTCCCACAACTTCCAAGGAACCAAATGTGCAAGCTGGGAAGCCACTGTCGGAGTAATGAAAAACAAAATAAAATAAAACAGCAGAGGATAGAGGAGGCATGACAAAAGTGTTGTTTGTTAGTCAGAGTGAGCTAGTAAAGCACAGTGAGAGACAGTTTGATGGTGCCTTGTGGCTTTCCCCCTAGCTTTGCCTGGTCCCATCCCATTCCATCCTCCATATCATCTTGGCTTGATTACTGTTTTTTCCCTCCCGATCTGCTGTAGCAATTACCATATTATACAGCCCCCCATGAAACATGCAATTTACTCATTACCTTCGCGTTTTTATTACCAGTGCATCATTCTACCAGCCACGAGCTCCCGTCTCCTCTCCCAGTCTCTAGCTGCTAATATGAAACGTCATAAAACATAGAAAGAAAGAACCTCATGCATGCAACATTCCTCCACTTGTATCTCATCCTTATAATCAGACATTTCCACAAATATGAAGGTTAACGAATGATGGCAGCTGGAGACATGTAATTCTGCAGAAATGCATTCCTTGTCTCTTGTGTGTTACCTTATCTTATCAGACACAGTCTTCCACATGCACTGTCGATTATATTTCCCTTCATCAACACTGACTTTAAAGTGTCTCCACCTTCCAGATAAGTTGAGCACTGAGCTGTCTGACAGAATAGCACAAAGGTTATTAATTGTATTATAAACCACACAACGACATGCCAAAAACACTCAGCATCACTACAATATGTAACACAGACACAACACTTAATTAATTGCACAAACTCTCCCATTTCATTTTCATATGAATACATATGTGGATAATCCAAATAGTGGCTATCATTCAGAATCACAATAATAATATGACACTTTACTGAGAAAAACAACCATGGCAGAGGAGATACAATGGTTCAATGTCTCCCAGGCCTACATGTGAGAATACAGACAATGGCCTTGGTGTGAAGGAGAGACTGTTAGGCACTCTGAAGAGCCCTCCAGTTTAATGAAAGCCTCTCTCAGGTTCATTGATGATTAGTAGTCCCACTCACAGGGACACAGCTTTTATATTGTCACATCTCATGTCATGATGTGTAGCTTTGTCCAGCTGTAAGTGGATACATACTGTTTGTACATACCACATTTGGACTATGTTGTTTTCAAGTATACTGTACATAAATATAAATGCAACATGCAACAATTTCAAAGATTTAGCTGAGTTACAGTTCATATAAGGAAATCAGTCAATTAAAATAAATAAGGTCCTAATCTATGGATTTCATATGGCTGGCCAGGGGCGCAGCCATGGGTGGGCCTGGCTCCCATGTGGGTGGGCCTATGCCCTCCCAGGCCCACCCATGGCTGCGCCCCTGGCCAGTCATGTGAAATCCATAGATTAGAACCTACTTTATTTATTTTAATTGACTGATTTCCTTATATGAACCAATCAGAATGAGTTTTTCCACACAAAAGGGATTTATTACAGACATAAATATTCCTCAGCATATTTATATTTTTATTCAGTGTAATTTAAATAAAACAAATATAGATGGATGTAAGTACCAAAGGCCAAGTAGATGTAATTTTGTAATTTATGACTACACCCAGTCTTCCTGTGTGGAGGAGCCCAGTCTCTGGCCTGCTGCTGACCCAGGACACATCCCAAATGGCACCATATTCCCTTTAGTGCACTTGGATTTCCCTTGGCTGTCACATTAATTGAAAGTCTTTGTTTCTCATCAGTACTGAATCATAAAACGATAGCATAACATAAAATATAACATAAAACAGAAGAGAATATCTCCAGGAGTTCACAGTGCCTAAGTTAGACCTAACCTAAGCGACACACACTGCACTGCACAGTGGCATGAGCAGTGAGAGGAGGGTGAGAAAAGCTTGACATAGTTACAGCAGTTCTACAGTTCTTGAGCAGCAGGCAGCGCTCAGAGGGAAGGATTGAAGTTTGAGGGGAAGAGAGGAGGAGGGAGAGAGTGAGAGAGACATAAATGGCAAAGCTGGGCTAAGCGTAAACGGACTACATTAGTGACAGCTCCATTACCCAGAGGTGGGCAGATGTCCTCCTGGCGCCTGACGGTGTTAGCAGCTGAGGCTGGTGGAGCAGGAGGGGAGGAAGGAAGGGGATGAGAGGGGGAAGTGAGGAGGGGAGAAGAAAAGAGGGGAGAGGGGTGGAAGGGGGAGTGGGGGTAGAGAGAGAGAGAGAGAGAGAGGGGGGAGTGGGACTGCCAGGCAGGTGTTTCTCTCTGGGTCTCTCCCCCAGCACGGTGTTCACTGACCTGGGCAAAGACACTCCTCAACTGGCCTGGCCCCTGTAGTCTGGTCCCATAGCCTGGCCCCCACCATGCAGCCACACGCTCCACTGACCTGTATACACACACAACTGATAGGGACCAGCGCACAGAGGTACAGCAACACGTCACTGTCATTGTTGAGGAAGGGAACACAACAACATGGAGGTACAGAAAGAAGACATCACAATCTATTGCAGAGGACAGGAAAGAGTGAAAGAAGGGAATGAATGATGAGGTAAAAAGGAAAGAATGAGAGAAAGAAAGAGTTGTCTGACAAGATTCTCAATGATATCAGTTTTCTGGTAGAGGATTTTCTCTCTCTCTCTCTCTCTCTCTCTCTCTCTCTCTCTCTCTCTCTCTCTCTCTCTCTGCTGACTGTAAATCTGCATCCTAAATGGCACCCTATTCCCTGTAGAGTGCAGCACCTTTTACCAGAGGCCCTGGTCAAAAGTAGTGTACTAAATAGGGAATAGGGGGCCATTTGGGATACATCCAATGGCTCTGTTCACTGTATTCGAGATAGGGAGAGAATCCACTCTACTTAGCCTCAGGTAAAACGGGCAGCGACCAATGTCTAGCACGCACCTGCCGTGTCCTCCGGACTTGTACTTCCTTACATGCAAATGTGTGTGAATGTGTGTATGTCTGCATATGTGCATGCATGTATGAGTTTACACTATCAAAAACAGGTCTGATTAGGGGTTGAGTTAGAGGGAAACAAAGTGGAGTTCTACCACCTTAAGAGACATTTGATAGACTTCAGTTATCTTTGAAAATATTTAGGGGACAGTTCAACCAACAAAATCCTTAGCCACTATAATCTGGATACCTTCCTTCCCAGATACTCCACCCCAACCGCCTTCCTTCCTAATAATAATCTTCACTGTACACAGCGAGGTGTGTGACCAATCTCTTGCACAAGGGTGTGTATTTCCACCAGGACCATGTGAGCAAACGGGCCTCTAGCTCATCACACAGGCATCACATGCATCCCAAATGGCACCCTATTCTCTATATAGTCCACTACCTTTGGCCAGGGCTCATAGGCCTCCGGTCAGAAGTAGACATTTGCTATCCAGGGCTCAGCAGCCAGGCGAGAGGAGGTCCAGGCCAAACAGAAAGAGACGCCAAGTCTAACCTTTTATGTCGGTAATCTTTCCCATCTCCCCCTTTGAAGATTCAACTGCACAGCCTTGAGACAGCAGAGCAAATAACACCTGTCCTATGAAGTCATGCCCGAGGCATCTCCTATCCTCAACTTAGAGTCAGGGACAGAGAGAGAGCTATTGAGAGAGGTCGCCATAGGCAGTCCTGGCTCTCCAAAGAAGACAGGATATGTGCCCACTGTCCACAAAATGAGGTGAAACTGAGCTGCACTTCCTAACCTCCTGCCAAATGTATAACCACATTAGATACACATATTTCACACAGATCACACAGACCCACAAACGTTGATAAACTCCTATATCTGGTAGGCGAAAATACCACAATGTGCAATCACACTGATAAGATTTGTGGCCTGTTGCCATGAGAAAAGGGCAACCAGTGGAGCACAGACAACATTGAAACTACTTGCGCATTGCTAAAACAGCTGATAAAATAACACTGGAAATGTCTTTATCTTTTTGAAAGTTTTTTGAGTACAATGTTTACCGTTCATTTCGAATCGTTTTTTGTTGATGTTGTTACATTTGTTTCTTCTCACTTTTGTTTGTTGTTTATTTCACTTGCTTTGGCAATGTAAACATATCAAATCAAACTTGATTTGTCACATGCGCCGAATACAACAAGTGTAGACTTTACCGTGAAATGCTTACTTACAAGCCCTTAACCAACAGTGCAGTTCAAGAAGAGTACCGAGGGCACCGGTACCGAGTCAGTGTGCGGGGGTACAGGTTAGTTGAGGTCATTTGTACATGTAGGTGTGGGTGAAGTGACTATGCAGAGATAATAAACAGCGAGTAGCAACAGTGTACAAAAGGGACAAGGGGGGGGGGGGTGTCAATGTAAATTGTTCATGTGGCCATTTAATTAATTGTTCAGCAGTCTTATAGCTTGGGGGTAGAAGCTGTTAAGGAGCCTTTTTGTCCTAGACTTGGTGCCCCGGTACCGCTTGCCATGCGGTAGCAGAGCGAACAGCCTATGACTTGGGTGACTGGAGTCTTTGACAATGTTTTGGGCCTTCCTCTGACACTGCCTATTAAATAGGTCCTGGATAGCAGGAAGCTTGGCCCCAGTGATGTACTGGGCCGTTCGCACTACCCTCTGTAGCGCCTTGCGGTCAGATGTCGAGCAGTTGCCATACCAGGCGGTGATGCAACCGGTCAGGATGCTCTCGATGGTGCAGCTGTATAAACTTTTGAGGATCTGGGGACCCATGCCGATTCTTTGAAGTCTCCTAAGGGGGAAAAGGTGTTATCTTGCACTCTTCATGACTGTCTTGGTGTGTATGGACCATGATAGTTTGTTGGTGATGTGGACACCAAGGAACTTGAAACTCCCGACCCACACCACTACGATGTTAATGGGGGCCTATTCGGCCCGCCTTTTCCTGTAGTCCACGATCAGCTCCTTTGTCTTGTATGTTTTTCATACCAGTAAAGCCCCTTTGAATTGAATTGAGGGAGAGAGAGAGTGCGAAAGAGAGTGAATGTGTACAAATCTGGAACAGTAATGGTACAGGGCAACCCCAGCTGGACCTTCACATTATCAAAGGGATATCTCAGCAGGATAAGCTCCCTCTTGAGAAAGATACCCCCACCCCGAGCGTGTCAGATCTGACCTCTTCGTTATACAACCCCAGAGACGAGCAACCCCAAGCATAAAGTTAACCTCCCAGCATAGAGTACTACTCCCTCATTGAAATATAGGATCAATTCTCCCAGATGGAGGTAAGGTAGGTGGAGCTGGAACAGGAGGTGAACACACTCCAGTCAGCACAAAAAATAGTCCAGCTCAACAACAACACCTCAACCATACCTGGAGAGCTGGAGGTGAAGAGAGACATATCTACACTCTGGACTGTGGTGAGACAACATCAACAGGAAAAAGAGCAGGGGCAGGATAACAACAGAGCACAAGAGGAGAGGATCAGACTCCTGGGGGGTGGGTGAGGGGGATGGCGTGTGACAGAGAACAACCCATTAGAGAGGTGGCCACCCCCGCAGAGAAGCCAGCAGAATAGCCCACCTCAGCTCCCGACAAAAGTCTTGACACCACAGCAGAACAGTCCACCCCAGATCATAGCGTCGACATCACAGCAGGACAGACAAATGAAGAACTCCAAGCCCAGGGGATCCCACCCCCTCTGAGCAACCCCCTGTCAGCCACCCTGATAGCACTCCTGACAATGACACCACACCCACGAGGACATACACAAGCCACAGATTGTACTCCTTGTACTCCTGAAACAGGAAATATGTACAAGGAAATATTTTTTTTCCCAAACACAGTGTCTAAACTTTGGTGTTCAAACATCAACCTCAACCACAGCCCCAACACTTCACACAGGAGCAACAGATCAATAGACACCCCAACCAGACCAGCAAGACACCTCTCCCAGACCTACACATAGGACCCACGCCGAGAGGACCTACATCCAAGCCACAGCACCACCAGCCACATCCACAACCCCAACCCAACCAATTAACACCCCCCCCCCCCAAGTCAACCATGCCCACACCTAATTTAGGCCCCCGCAGATCAGACCTATGCCCCTCCAGGCCTCCAGATGCCCCCCACTCCTGCAAAGAGGACCTCAACCTGGAAGTCACATGTACGCCCAGGCTGTGAGCAGGCAAACAGTCCCAACCCTCACTCTTACACTAGCCCAAGCCAATGGCATGTACCAGATGCTCAGCAGGCTCTGCTCACACTTACCGGTCTGAGGCCAAACCACATGACCAACAACATTGGACCCTTTATGGAACATAAAGCCTTTACTATCTCATCCTGGAGTATCCAAGGCTTGAGGTCATCTGGGTTTGGCCTAAATAGCAGGAACCTGGACTTCACCAAAGAAAATACAGACATTGTCATCCTACAAAAAACATGGTACACTGTAAAAAGAGTTTTTGCAATTAAGTCAGATAACTTATTTAATCTATTTAAGTCAACTAAATGTGCAAAATGTGTTCCATGTTGACTTCAACTCAACAAAAGCTGTAAAATAATTCTAGTTCAGTTAGCAAAGAACAATTTGCTCAGTCAACTTTTTGCTCGGTCAACTTTCAAATCAGAACTAATAAGTAAAATCAACTAAAACAAGATCCCGGTTGTATTGACGAAAAATGGCAAGTTATAATAACTACAAATCATTACATTGTCTTAACTTAGAAAATCAAGTTGAATCAGCTATTAACTATGTGTTCACTCAACTTTCAAATTAGAGCCAATAAGTCAAATGAACTAAATAAAGACAACAGTTGTTTTGACTTTAAATATCAAGTTAGGATAACTACAGATCTTGACATAAATGTTACTTACAAAATTAAGTTAAATCAGCTAAGACCTGTGTGTTAATTTCACTTTCAAGTCAGAACCAAATAAGTCAAATCAACAACACCAAGATAAGTTGTGTTTACTAAACATTTCAAGTTATGATAACTACAGTTAATTACACTGTCTTAACTTACAAAAACAATTTGAATCCGCTAAGAACAATTTGTTCAGTCAACTTTCAAATCAGAACTAATAAGTCAAATAAACTCAAACAAGACCTGTGTGTTAATTTAACTTTAAGTCAGAACCAAGAAGTCAAATCAGTGGTCTGTGCAACTGCCTCCAGTGCACATGCACTGTTGTGTGGGTTTGAGTCTGGGTTTGAACTTCTTAATTATTGCTCTAATAGTGTACCTATTTAATAGCGGAAACCATTTTTTTATTTTTGAATTTGTGACCGTTTGCCTTTCCACATTGTGATTGATGAAACATACCCCAGTTAAAGGGAGTCATGGAAGACCACAATACAGATCTTTTTTTCATAAATAAGAATCCCAATGGGGTGCCAACAATTGTCACAATTGTCATTTTGTTTATCGTTATTTTTAAATGGAATTTGATTGGTGCAACTTTGTTGGAGTGACGTCCCCCATATTCCTTGTAGCCAATAAATTCATTTTTTTTTCTCTGTGATGGCAAACGTCACATGCAATATCTCATTTTGTAATTTCTGACACCAATGCAGCAAATGTTAAAGAATATGGAGCCACATAGCATGAACTGTGTCAATTGTATGGGCTATGGGTTACTATTGTGTTAGCTGAGGGTTACAGGTTTTTACTGCATGAAGGTCTACACATGTGTATCTAAGGCCAAGCTGCTTGCTTAGCAAGTAGGCCTATTGCTTATTCCTGTAAGACTAACTAAGTCGCTCTGGATAAGAGCGTCTGCTAACTGAGTAAACTGTAGGAGAATGATTGACATATACTATTTCTCTATGCATGCACATGTATTAGCGATCCTAATATTGGGCCTAAGCTTTCATGGTCAGCCATCTAACAATTTGTGTTTGGTGAGGTCAATGTAGTGAAAGTAATATGTGTAATGTTACAATTGGTTATAAAAGAGATTAACTATAAAAAAAAACACTTGAATGCATCAGATCACCTGTCCCGTTGTGTGATGTTTGTGTAGAGTTTGCTCCTTGTTTGCACAATGATAGGTGATATAGATCAAACTTAATTTGGTTTAGCACTTGCCCCTTGTAATTCTAGTAATCAATGAATTCTTAAACAAAAGTGTATAATGTTTAGAATCAAACATATTTTTTATTTACTTAAGCCTTGTCGTACTAGCACAATTTATTTTAGAACTCAGCGGCAATTTATAGGCGGCGGCACATTTCAGAAAGTGGCTTGATCAAGACCGTGCTTCGGCAACTCCTCTACTGGCATTCAACAGCTTTCCAAGCTGAATAGCTTAGCAAAAGGTGAGTATCGCCTTTAAAACAATACAACCACTAGGATGTTATTTACCTACTTGGTAACCTACACGGTATAAATATTTATTGGGTAAGTTAACAAGTGCCCTTTATAAAAAAGAATGCTAACTTTTCAGCACATGAATAGCAAGAACATTGGCCATTATGTTAACGTTACATGTTAGCAAGCTGGTTAGCATAGCACACACACCATGTTAAAATGGTAATTTGTGAGTATAACAGAACTGATGTTGCAGGCGAAAGCCTGAGAAAATCCAATCCGGAAGCGCTGCGTTCCAATGACTCCCTATTCAGCTGTGAATGGACCATCAACGAGTTTAGGCTTTCTACGTATTCCCCAAGGTGTCTACAGCATTGTGAATATTTTTACGCATTTCTGTTGAAGAATAGCCATAGGCGGCCACATTGCGTAAGTGGTCACATGGTGGCTCCGAGAGAGCTTATCGCGTAAAATACAGAGGTAGCCATTATTCCAATCGGTCCTAGTGAAAAACGAATTGTCCCAACGGATATATTAGGTCTTAGTGAAAAACGAATTGTCCCAACGGATATATTATCGAATAGATATTAGAAAAACACCTTGAGGATGGATTCTAAACAACGTTTGCCATGTTTCTGTAGATATTATGGAGCTAATTTGGAATATTCTTCAAGTTGTGGTGACCGCAATTTCGGGCGATTTCTCAGCCAAACGTGAAGAACAAACGGAGCTATTTCGCCTAAATGAACTTTGGCTGTCTACCTGGGAGTGAGTGAAAACATCCGAAGTTCATCAAAGGTAAACGATTTAATTTGATTGCTTTTCTGATTTCCGTGACAAGGTTGCCTGCTGCTAGCAAGGCATAATGCTATGCTAGGCTATGATACATTTACACAAATGCTTGTCTAGCGTTGGCTGTAAAGCATATTTAGAAAATCTGAGATGACAGGGTGATTAACAAAAGGCTAAGCTGTGTTCCAATATATTTCACTTGTGATTTTCATGAATAGGAATATTTTCTAGGAAAATTTATGTCCGTTGCGTTATGCTAATTGGTGTCAGATGATGACAACGGTCCAGTTCACGGGATGGGGTGTCACTACAGGTTAAAGTCACTCAATTTATTGTGGGAAGCTTGTGGAAGGCTACCTGAAACGTTTGTCCCAAGTTAAACAATTTAAAGGCAATGCTACCAAATACTAATTTGAGGGTATGTAAACTTCTGACCCACAGGGAATGTGATAAAATAAATAAAAGCTGAAATACATCATTCTCTCTACTATTATTCTGACATTTCACATTCTTAAAATAGTGGTAATCCTAACGGACCTGAAAAGGGAATTTTTACTTGGATTAAATGTCAGGAATTGTGAAAAACTGAGTTTAAATGTATTTGGCTTCAACTATATGTATATTTTAATCACAAGTTTCCAGGTTTTTCTGTGTTAGTTTCAGTTTAAACTGCAAAATCAAGATATACTTCCCCCAAGTATAAGTACTGTAGCTCCATTACTATGGTAACCATTTTGGTCTGAAAGTGGCAGCGGATCATTTGAATCACTTTCCTACATTAAATGCTTAGGGTTTTTTAACAAGTGTTTTTTGAGTTTTGCAGCAATGTAATTGGCTATTTTGCTTGATGGCCTTAGTGCCCTGGCTGATTGTCTTGGTGCACTGGCAGATGAGGCACCCCCTTAAGGCATAGTGGCCTTGTCCCTAAAATTCCTTTCCGGGTATGTTATTCTCCTCAAACAGGTTGCTCTGGAGTTCATGATACTGGTGTCTGTGGACCTAAAGAAGACATTTAATGAAGGCCTGGACTAGAGGTTGACCGATTACGATTTTTCAACACCGATACCAATTATTGGAGGACCAAAAAAGCCGATACCGATTAATCGGACAATTTCTATATATATGTAATAATGACAATTTCAACAATACTGAATGAACAATCATCATTTTGATGTTCCAAGATGGTGTAGCAGTCAGCCGTCCTTTGTCCTCATTTTGATGTTCCAAGATGGTGTAGCAGTCAGACGTCCTTTGTCCTCACTCTCCTGCAACCCGCCTCACCCAATGTTGTTCGGATCTGGGTTTTTTTCTAAAGTATTATTCACCTCGAATCCGGAATCTACTAGCTAGCAGTCAGCTAATCACTGCTAGTGGTCATCAGCTAACATTTAGCTCAGAAGGCTTTCGACCAGTTTGTACAACACGTCTCAAACCAGAGCATACCGGACCTATTTTCTCTCCATATCCCCGGAGTCCTACCGCAAGCTCTGGACATTTTCACCTGGATCTTCGCAGCTAGCTAGCTGCTATCTGAGTACTGGCTAACGTCGGTCCCGGAGCAAGCACCAATTTGCCTGGAGCTAGCCCACGCTAGGCCCTTTCTCCCGGCTTGCTAAAGAGGCCTATCAGCCACTCCCGAGCTGCAATACCCGGAACCCTTCTACTGCCGGGACGGGGCAAGGAACGACTGGACTACGACTTAATCTGCTCGAGGAGGACCGCAACTGGCCTCTACATCGCGACTACCCCTGAATGCCCATCCGCATGCCGCGGCCTGCTAGCTGGACTGTTAGCTGTATAGATCCATCGGCCAATTTCTTGGGCCACTATACCTATTTTGCCAATTGGACTTGGACCCCTCTGCTACTTGTAACCCTACTAATCCATCACCACTGGTCAATGGACGTCACCAACGCGGAGGCCAAAACAGACTTTACTCCGTCGAGACATCCCTCTAAGGCCCTTCTGCTAGCTTGCTAGCCCCGGTCTACTAGCTGTCTGAATCGCTGTGTCTCCAGCCAGCCCAACCACTCACTGGACCCCTATTATGCCCTGAATCTATTCTCTCACGCCCTGAAACCTGCTCCTTTTACTCTCTGGTCTGAACGCACTAAACGACCAGTCCTGTTTTAGCCTTTAGCCGTACCCTCATCCTACTCCTCCTCTGTTCCTCTGGTGATGTAGAGGTTAATCCAGGCCCTGCAGTGCCTTGCTCCACTCCTACTCCCCAGGTGCTCTAATTTGTTGACTTCTGTAACCGTAAAAGCCTTGGTTTCATGCATGTTAACATTAGAAGCCTCCTCCCAAAGTTCACTGCTTTAGCACACTCTGCCAACCCGGATGTCCTAGCCGTATCTGAATCCTGGCCTAGGAAGTCCACCAAAACCCCTGAAATGTCCATCCCTAACTATAACATTTTCCCGACAAGATAGAACTGCCAGAGGGGGCGGTGTTCTGCATTAGCATCAAACAGCCCCTGTGATATGCAACTTTTCAGGGAAGTTAGGAACAAATATACACAGGCAGTTAGAAAAGCTAAGGCTAGCTTTTTCAAGCAGAAATTTGCATACTGTAGCACAAACTCAAAAACGTTCTGGGACACTGTAAATTCCATGGAGAACAAGAGCACCTCCTCCCAGCTGCCCACTGTACTGAGGCTAGGAAACACTGTTACCACTGATAAATCCACAATAATTGAGAATTTCAAGAAGCATTCTTCTACGGCTGGCCATGCTTTCCACCTGGCTACACCTACCCCGGTCAACAGCCCTGCCCTCCCCACAGCAACTCGCCCAAACTTCCCACACTTCTCCTTCACCCAAATCCAGATAGCTGATGTTCTGAAAGAGCTGCAAAATCTGAACCCCTACAAATCAGCAGGGCTAGACAATCTGGACCCTCTCTTTCTAAAATTATTTTTTTAAATGTATTTTGCCTCGCCTGGTTCACCAACTACGTCTCCGATAGAGTTCAGTATGTCAAATCGGAGGACCTGTTGACCGGACCTCTGGCAGTCTCTATGGGGGTGCCACAGGGTTAAATTTTCGGGCCGACTCTCTTCTATGTATACATCAATGATGTCGATCTCGCTGCTGGTGATTCTTCGATCCACCTCCACGCAGACGACACCAGTCTGTACACCTCTGGCCCTTCTTTGGACACTGTGTTAACTAACCTCCAGATGAGCTTCAATGCCATACCACTCTCCTTCCGTGGCCGCCAACTGCTCTTAAATGCAAGTAAAACTAAATGCATGCACTTCAAACAACCCACACCTGCCCGCCCGTCCAGCATCACTACTCTGGATGGTTCTGACTTAGAATATGTGGACAACTACAAATACCTAGGTGTCTGGTTAGACTGTAAACTCTCCTTTGACTCATATTAAACATCTCCAATCCAAAATTAAATCTAGAATTTGTTTCCTATTTTTCAACAAAGCATCCTTCACTCATGCTGCCAAACATACCCTCGTAAACTGACCATCCTACCGATCCTCGACTTCGGCGATGTCATCTACAAAATAGCCTCCAACACTCTACTCAACAAATTGGATACAGTCTATCACAGTGCCATCTGTTTTGTCACCAAAGCCCCATATACTACCCACCACTGCGACCTGTATGCTCTCATTGGCTGGCCCTCGCTTCATACTTGTCGCCAAACCCACTGGCTCCAGGTCATCTACAAGTCTCTGCTAGGTAAAGACCCGCCTTATCTCAGCTCACTGGTCACCATAGCAGTGAGCCCATAGCACGTGCTCCAGCAGGTATATCTCACTGGTCATCCCAAAAGCCAATTCTTCCTTTGGCCGCCTCTCCTTCCAGTTCTCTGCTGCCAATGACTGGAACCAACTGCAAAAATCTCTGAAGCTGGAGATTCTTACCTCCCTCACTAGCTTTAAGCACCAGCTGTCAGAGCAGCTCACAGATCACTGTACCTGTACGTAACTCATCTGTAAATAGCCCATCCAATCTAGCTCATCCCCATACTGTATTTATTTATTTATCTTGCTGCTTTGCACCCCACTATCTCTACTTGCACATTCATCTTCTGCACATCCTACCATTTCAGTGTTTAATTGCTATATTGTAATTACTTCGCCACATTGGCCTATTTATTGCCTTACCTCTCTTATCTTACCTCATTTGCACATGCTGTATATACATTTTTCAAACAATCAAATTATTGATTGTATGTTTGTTTATTCCATGGGTAACTCTGTGTTGTATGTGTCGAACTGCTTTGCTTTAACTTGGTCAGGTTGCAGTTGCAAATGAGAAGTTGTTTTCAACTAGCCTACCTGGTTAAATAAAGGTATAATAAAAGAAATGTGTTCATTGTTTTTTACATTTTTTTTAACTTAATATAATACATAAAATCTATTTAGTCTCAAATAAATAATGAAACATGTCCAATTTGGTTAAAATAATGCAAAAACACAGTGTTGGAGAAGAAAGTAAAAGTGCAATATGTGCCATGTAAAAAAGCTAACGTTTAAGTTCCTTGCTCAGAACATGAGAACATATGAAAGCTGGTGGTTCAATATTCCCAGTTAAGAAGTTTTAGGTTGTAGTTATTAAAGGAATTATGACGCGTCGACTATTTCTCTCGCTACCATTAGTATTTCATATACCTTTGACTGTTGGATGTTCTTATAGGCACTTTAGTATTGCCAGCCTAATCTCGGGAGTTGATAGGCTTGAAGTCATAAACAGCGCTGTGCTTCAAGCATTGTTAAGAGCTGCTGGCAAATGCAGGAAAGTGCTGTTTGAATGAATGCTTATGAGCCTGCTGCTGCCTACCACCACTCAGTCAGACTGCGCTATCAAATATCAAATCATAGACGTAATAATATAATAAGAAATACGAAAATAAGAAATACAAGCCTTTGGTCAAATCTGGAAACTATCATTTCGAGAAAAAATGTAGTTTATTATTTCTGTGAAATACGCAACCCTAAGTCAAAGCTGTTGCATATACCCTGACTCTGTTTGCACTGAACACAAGAGAAGTGACACAATTTCCCTCGTTAATATTGCCTGCCAACAGGATTTAAAAATATATATATTTTAAGAAAGGCATTTATGTTTATGGTTAGGTACAAAGATTGTGCTTTCTTCGGCAATGCGATTTTGTTAAATCATCACCCGTTTGGCGAAGTTGAAGTAGGTGTGATTCGATGATAAATTAACAAGCACCGCAATTATTATATTAGGACAAGCTAGTTAACCTAGTAATATCATCAACCATGTGTAGTTAACTAGTGATTATGTGAAGAGTGATGCTGCACTCGCATGGCAGGCTCACTCGCATAACAGGTGGTCAGCCTGCCACGCAGTTTCCTCGTGGATTGCAATGTAAAAAAATCGGTCCAAAAAGGCCGATTTACCAATTGTTATGAAAACTTGAAATCAGCCCTAATTAATCGGCCTCTAGCCTGGACAGTAATCTTTCCAAGCTCCTTGAATTATACCGGGCTAAGAGTGGTGGAGGGATGGAGTTAAAACCCCTTATGAAGAGTCTTGACAAAAGTTTGGGGTCACTTAGAATTGTCCTTGTGTTTGAGAGAAAAGCAACAAAAAAATTGTCCATTCAAATACATCAAACAATCACATTGATCAGATATAGAGCGTAGACAGTGTTAATGTTGTAAATGACTATTGTTTCTGGAAACGGCAGATTTTTTATGGAATATCTATATAGGCTTAAAGAGGTCCATTATCAGCAACCATCACTCCTGTGTTCCAATGGCACGTTGTATTAGCTTAATCCAAGTTTATCATTTTAAAAGGCTAATTGATCATTAGAAAACCCTTTTGCAATTATGTTAGCACAGCTGAAAATGGTTTGTTCTGAGAAATGAAGGCTATTCCATGCGAGAAATTTCCAAGAAACTGAAGATCTCGTACAATGCTGTGTACTACTCCCTTCACAGAACAGCACAAACTGCCTCTAACCAGAATAGAAAAAGGAGTGGGAGGCCCCGTTGCACAACTGACCAAGAGGACAAGTACCTTAGAGTGTCTAGTTTGAGAAACAGACGCCTCACAAGTCCTCAACTGGCAGCTTCATTAAATAGTACCCGCAAAACACCAGTCTCAACGTCAACAGTGAAGAGGCGACTCCGGGATGCTGGCCTTCCAGGCAGAGGTCCTCTGTCCAGTATCTGTGTTCAGTGTCCATATCTCAGACTGGCCAATAAAAATTTAAAATTGAGATGGGCAAAAGAGCGTTATTTATATTGACATTAAAGTATTCTGTACAGTTATTACATACATTTTGATGTATTGATAATTGCTACTTCTTTAAATACACATCAGCATTAGGGATGAAACCTTAACATTGACAACCACATTAACAATGTCATAAAACAGTCAATTGTGCTTTTGTTGTTAGAGTTCCAATCAAAGGAAGAGAAAGGTTGTGCTCGGGGGCTTGCCATACTTCCTGCGAGAAGACCCTACCAATGTTTTAAAGACATGTGAGGTATACATCCCTACAACATAACTTTATGCTTTCTCCCAGGAGGGACATTTCTGATGAATCATGATGCACTGTAGCGTTCAATGGAGTCAAGTTGAATGTCTGTCGCCATCTGAAGTGATTATAACACACAGGCCAAATCAAATGTGTATCAACTACAGTATATAAGGACATTTCTTTTAGCAATGTTTTATTTGTTTCCCTTTTACTCAACCTTTCTCCGTTGATAGACATTCAATTAAGAATAGTAATTTCGCATGCTTTTTATCCAGAAGAAACAAAATCTTTATATTGGACAACTTTATCTTGGACTACAAAGCAAAAATCAGGACCATACATTAAACACAATACTAAGTTTGGGCGATAATACCTAACTACCATGTAAACAACTATTGATAGCTGTTGTCGATGGTTGTGAAATGTAAGTATGCTCAAGTTTTAGCATATTTGAACATCCCTGGTGTATGGCAGCACACAACACTGCAGTGCCCTTAGTGATATGTCAAATTCCTTATTGTTAGACAATTAACAGAGTTAAAGTGTCACTGTGAGGAATTCCAAATTCTATACAAAAGCTGTAAAAACAATATTTATTGTTATTTAAAAAGTATAAAAAGCGATTTTGATAGTCATGGTCATTTAAAAAGAAAGTAGTAGTGACGGAATTCTACACAGTGCACAGTGAATGTTGTAGAAAGAACTGATTACCAAAATAGCACTGAATGATAGATGAGACTTTATGGTTTTCCCCCCTCATTTTCAGTGTTGGATGACCATGGGCCTTTGCGGCTCTATAGCGAACAATCAATTGTTTTTTGCAAATAGGAAAAGAACAGACATGTTTTACCTCAGCTAAGAACGCATTCTATCTTGACCTGGAAGCAATCATGGTTGACTGACGTGCTTAAGGACCATGCTTGTTTACTGGCGCAACGCTCTTGACCACTAGGCTACCTGCCACCCCACTTGCCTGCATCAATATTTTTTTAGGACAATCAAAATGCATTCTAGAGATCAATACATTGTTGCAAGTATATTTGTTTGTTGTTATCAATGTTCTAAAATACACAAAAGGCTATGATAACTCAACATTTATTGTTGACGTAATAAATGTTTAAGTTGATTCAAATGAGAATAGTAAGTTACACTGAAATGAAGCAGTGGACTTAACTGTCTTTAATTTGTCAACATTAATGTAGCGTAAGTTATTAGAACTCCACATTTATTATAACATAACAAGGTTTAAGTTGATTCAAATAATAATATTAAATAAACAATTAACAAACATAAAATTAACCGTCTATTGTTAGTCAAAATAAATGTAATAAAAGCTAGGATAACATGAAATGTGAAGTACTATTGAGTTTGAAAGAGGCCACGCAACTAGGTCACTGGAAATATTAACTTGAAACAACAAATACTTTTTTACAGTGTATAGAGGAGACAGACCCACTGCTTGCCCTCTACGTTACACAGAGCTGGTAGTCCCATCCACCAAACTACCAGGTGTGAAACAGGGAAGGGACTCAGGGGGTTGCCAATTTGGTATAGAGCAGACCTAACTCACTCTAATAATCAAAACAGGAACATTTTACATGTGGCTAGAAATTCAAAAGGAAATGATCTTAACAGAGACAAATGTCCTCCTGTGTGCTACCTATATCCCCCCACTAGAATCCCCATACTTTAATAAAGACAGCTTCTCCATCCTGGAGGGGGAAATCAATCATTTCCAGGCCCAGGGACATGTACTAGTCTGTGGCGACCTAAATGCCAGAACCGGACAAGAACTTGACATCCTCAGCACACGGGGACAAACACCAGCCTGGAGGTGACAGCATTCCTTCCTCCATATGCCCCCCTAGACAAAAATACGACAAAATAACCAACAAAAACAGGTCACCACTCCTGCAGCTCTGTCGCATGCTGGGTATGTACATACTGTAGTCAATGGTAGGCTTCGAGGGGACTCCTATGGTAGCTACACCTATAGCTCATCTTTTGGCAGTAGTACTATAGACTACTTTATCACTGACCTCAACCCAGAGTCTCTGTGTCCACAGTCAGCCCACTGAAACCCCTATCAGATCACAGCAAAATCAGTCTACTTGAACAGAGCAATACTCAATCATGAAGCATCAAAGCCAAAGGAACTGTATAATATTAAGAAATGCTATAGATGGAAGGAATGTAGTGTGAAACCTACCAAAAAACAATTAGGCAACAACAAATTCAATGCCTTTTAGACAACTTCCTGGACAAAATGTCCCACTGTAATAGTGAAGGTGTAAACATGGCAGTAGAAAACCTAAACCGTATATTTGACCCCTCAGCTTTCCTATCAAATCTAAAAATGTCAAACACAAAACCGATGAAAAATGTATAACAATGACAAATGGTTTGATGAAGAATGCAAAAACCTAAGAACGAAATTGAGAAACCTATCCAATCAAAAACATAGAGACCCAGAAAACCTGAGTCTACGCCTTCAGTATGGTGAATCACTAAAACAATACAGAAATACACTATGGAAAAAGGAGGAACAGCACAATGTAATTGAAGATTCCATAGACTAACCACTTCTGGGAAAATTGGTAAACACTAAACAAACAACACAAAGAGGTATCTATCCAAAATGGGGATATATGGGTAAACCACTTATCCAATCTTTTTGGCCCTATAACAAACAAACATATACATGTCAAATACAAAACTTAGAATCAACTATTAAAGAACCCACTGAATGAACTACAGGACAAAATACAAACCCTCCAACCCAAAAAGGCCTGTGGTGTTGATGGTATCCTCAATGAAATGATAAAAAACTCTTTAACATCATCCTTAACTCTGGCATCTTCCCCAATATTTGGAACCAAGACCTGATCGCCCAAACCCACAAAAGTGGAGACAAATTTGACCCCAATAACTACCCCCACGGTAGTTATTGGTCAAATTTGTCTCCATATGCGTCAACAGCAACCATGGGAAAATCCTCTGCATAATCATTAACAGCAGACTTGTTCGTACATTTCCTCGGTGAAAACAATGTACTTAGCAAATGTCAAATTGACTTTTTACCAAATTACCATATGACAGATCACGTGTTCACCTTGCACACCCTAATTGACAAAAAAACAAAAAACAAAACAAAGGCAAAGTCTTCTCATGCTTTGTTGACTTCAAAAAAGCCTTTGACTCAATTTGGCATGAGGGTCTGCTATATAAATTGATGGAAAGGGGTGTTGAAGGAAAAACATACGACATGATAAAATCCATGTACACAAACAAGTGTGAGGTTAAAATGGGAAAAAAACACACATTTATTTCCAGAGGGTCATGGGGTGATGCAGTTTAAGCCCCACCCTCTTCCACATATATATCAACAAATTGGCGAGGGCACTAGAACAGTCTGCAGCTCCCGGCCTCACCCTACTAGAATCTGAAGTCAAATGTCTACTGTTTGCTGATGATCTGGTGCTTCTGTCACCAACCAAGGAGGGCCTACAGCAGCACCTAGATCTTCTGCACAGATTCTGTCAGACCTGGGCCTTGACACTAAATCTCAGTAAGACAAAAATAATGGTGTTCTGAAAAAGGTCCCGTCGCCAGGACCACAAATACAAATTCCATCTAAACACTTACCCTAGAGCACACAAACTATACATACTTTGGCCTAAACATCAGTGCCACAGGTAACTTCCACAAAGCTGTGAACGAGCTGAGAGACAAGGCAAGAAGGGCCTTCTATGCCATCAAAAGGAACATAGAATTCGACATACCAATTAGGATCTGGCAAAAAAATACTTGAATCAGTTATAGAACCCATTGCCCTTTATGGTTGTGAGGTATGGGGTCTGCTCACCAACCAAGAATTCACAAAATGGGACAAACACCAAAAATCCTTCATGTACAACGTAAAACACCAAATAATGCATGCAGAGCAGAATTAGGCCAATACCTGCTAATTATCAAAATCCAGAAAAGAGCTTGTCACGCCCTGACCTTAGAAATCCTTCTTATGTCTCTATTTTGGTTTGGTCAGGGCGTGAGTTGGGGTGGGCATTCTATGTTTTGTGTTCTATTTTGTGTTTTCTGTTTTTGCGTCTGCACCAGACAGAACTGTTTCAGTTTTGTTCGTTCTCCTTGTTATTTTTGTTATTTCAGTGTTCAGTTAATAAAAATAATGAACACGTACCACGCTGCACCTTGGTCCATACCTTCTTCAAACAGCCGTTACCGAGCCATAAATTCTACAGCCATCTAAAAGTAAGCGATTCACAAACCATCCATAACAAAGCCATCACCTACAGAGAGATGAATCCGAAGAAGAGTCCCCTAAGCAAGTTGGTCCTGGGGCTCTGTTCACAAACAGACCCCTCCCCCAGGGCAGCAACACAATTAGACCCAACCAAATCATGAGAAAACAAAAAGATAATTACTTGACGCATTGGAAAGAATTAACAAAAAATCTAGAATGCTATTTGGCCCATAACAGAGAGTTATGGCAGAATACCTGACCCAAGCGTAGACAGACCTGGCTCTCAAGAGAAGACAGGCTATGTGCATACTTCCCACAAAATGAGGTGGAAACTGAGCTGCACTTCCTAACCTGCCAAATATATGACCATCTTAGAGACACATATATCCATCAGATTACACAGATCCACAAAGAATTCGAAAACAAACCCAATTTTGATAAACTCCCATATCTACTGGGTGAAATACCACAGTGTGCCATCACAGCAGCAAGATGTGTGACCTGTTGCCACAAAAAAGGGCAACCAGTGAAGAACAAACACCATTGTAAATACAACCCATATTTATGTTTTTGGCCATCAAATAAGAATTTGTTCTTAACTGACTTGCCAAGGTCAAATAAAAATACGAATATTTATTTATTTTCCCTTTTGTACTTTAACTATTTGCACATTGTTACAGCACTGTGTATATACATAATAAGACATTTGAAATGTTTTTATTCTTTTGGAACTTCTGTGAGTGTGATGTTTACTGTAAATTTGTATTGTTTATTTCACTTTTGTTAATTATTTACTTCACTTACTTTGGCAATGTTAACATGTGTCCCATGTCAATAAAGCCCTTCAATTTAATTTAATTGAGAGAGAGACAGAGCGCGAGAGAGAAAGAGAGCGAGAGACACAGAGAAAGAAAGCCGCACTGTGAGCAATAAGAAGACTTAATCGTCATATAAAAGTGGATCCCTTGAAAGTGCAAGTCCTGAAAGTTCTCCCTAGGACAAATCCTGACATGATTGCGTGAACGCATTGAACCAACAGGAGTGAACTGATAGCTGCTGACAAACGGACGACTGTGTGATCACCCTCTCAAGTCACGGTAAGCGGTACAGGAGTGCCAAGTCTAGGTCCACGAGGCTTCTAAACAGCTTCCACCCCCAAGCCATAAGACTCCTGAATATGTAATCAAATGGCTATCCAGACTATTTGCATTGCTCTGTTATGCTGCTGCTACTCTCTGTTATTAACTATGCATAGTCATGTTAATAACCCTACCTACATGTACATAATACCTGAATTACCTCGACTAACCAGTGTGTCAGATTCTGTGCATCCAAAATGGTACCCTATTCCCTACGTAGTGCCCTACATAGGGAATAGGTTGCTATTTGGGATGCCAATACTGTCTACTCTGATCAGATTGTACCCATGAGGAGTACAGACTGTATTGAGTCTGTACTGAGCTGCTCTTGTGAGACCAACTGGGATCGAATTCGGGTCTCCTGGGCCCAGTTTTTCCAGATGTTATCATCCGGATTTCACCTATCGGATACAATTAAATGCATAGAAATAGAATGAATAGAACGAGACTGCTTTAGCTCGCTGAATATATATATATAGCTCAGGGAGCTTATATATATAAACTCAGGGAGCTAACGCAAATCTTCAAGTCTCAGGAAAGGGTACCCATCACCTGGCCTCTCATCAGGAACGTCTACCTAAGGGGTATCGGATAATGATTGACTTCCAGGGACAGAGGAACAATGCGAATGTAAAGGGCTCCACCCTGGTCAAGGCTGTGTGTAAGAAGAGAGATGCAGACAGCCAGTGGCATTGTGAGGAATAGCTCACCAAATTATATGGATATCCAATGACGGAAAATTAAAAAACTTTTCTAAACATCCAAATTTCACTTTGGCCACTTAACCCCCTCCTTATAAAACATGTCCTCAAAAGAACTGCTACATTCTCGGTAAGTTTGAAAAGGGGCCCAGAAAAGGAAGTGCTGAGAATAAGTACTCAAATGGTTGCAGCCAAAAGCCCTTACCATTGTGACAGTGTGCATCCCAAATGGCATCCAATTTCCTATAAGGTGTTATAGGGCGCTGAGTTAATTCTGATGGATGAGTAACAGTTGCTCTGAGATGCGATTTAAATGCTGTCCCAGCTTCAACAAGCATTTTGTCCAAAGAAAATAATCTATGACAAAACATAAACCCTGTAATACTGCCCCTGTTGGATAATGTGCAACATTGACGAGCGGGAGGAAAATACCACAAAGTGAAACTTTCAGTAAATATGACAAAATGAACACATTCACTCTCTTATGAATGCTGGAAAGCCGTAATATTTTCACAACTACTCCAGGTCTTCTTCCTCCCCAGTTGAATATCATGAAAACATCAATGTGCTCTTTTTCCCCTTACCTTATTAAGAGTCTACGGTTTATTTTGTGCAGGTTGTTTGCATCATCAATTTGAAACAGGGAATGTGCGTACATGCTACTGTATCCAGCAACTTGGGAAGAGAAGAGTGACCATGGAAAATGCATAATGAGGGTTCTGTACATCTCAAAAGGCACTCTATTCCTGTATAGTACTCTACTTCTGACCAGAAGTACAGAATGCTTGGAGTCAGTGACCCATTTTCATATTGATCTTAACCGTTGCTGATCAATGACTGTGTTTTACACTGTTTATCTCTATTTTGAATGTCCATTTTCCATTGTCTTAAATACTCCTGAAAAGTACTTAAATTACTTTGACACAGACCTATACAGTATTTTTTATTTTATTTAAACTTTTTTTTAACTAGGCAAGTCAGTTAAGAACAAATTCTTATTTACAATGAGAGCCTACCAAAGGCAAAAGGCCTCCTGCGGGGACGGGGGCTGGGATTAAAAGTCAAAATAAATCAAATAAAATATAGGACAAAACACACAATCATGACAAGAGAGACAACACAACACTACATAAAGAGAGACCTAGACAACAACATAGCATGGCAGCAACACAACATGACAACATGGCAGCAGCACAACATGGTAGCAGCACAACATGGTAGCAGCACAAAACAGGGAACAAACATTATTTGGCACAGACAACAGCACAAAGGGCAAGAAGGTAGAGACAACAATACATTACACAAAGCAGCCACAACTGTCAGTAAGTGTCCATGATTGAGTCTTTGAATTAAGAGATTGAGATAAAACTGACGTTTAACAGAATGTGACTGGCAGAACGGGTGTTGTATGTGGAGGATGAGGGCTGCAGTAGATATCTCAGATAGGGGGAGTGAGGCTTAAGAGGGTTTTATAAATAAGCATCAACCAGTGGGTCTTGCGACGGTTATACAGAGATTACCAGTTTACAGAGGAGTATAGAGTGCAGTGATGTATCCTATAAGGAGCTTTGGTGGCAAATCTGATGGCCGAATGGTAAAGAACATCTAGCCGCTCGAGAGCACCCTTACCTGCGGATCTATAAATTACGTCTCTGTAATCTAGCATGGGTAGGATGGTCATCTGAATCAGGGTTAGTTTGGCAGCTGGGGGTGAAAGAAGAGCTATTACTATAGAGGAAACCAAGTCTAGATTTAACTTTAGCCTGCAGCTTTGATATGTGCTGAGAGAAGGACAGTGTACCATCTAGCCATACTCCCAAGTACTTGTATGAGGTGACTATCTCAAGCGCTAAAGCCTCAGAGGATGTAATCACACCTGTGGGGAGAGGGGCACTCTTCTTCTTAACAAACCACACAACCTTTGTTTTGAGGGTGTTCAGAACAAGGTTAAGGGCACAGAATGCTTGTTGGACACTAAGAAAGCTTTGTTGTAGGGCGTTTAAGTAGCACATAAACCTGTAGCTGAAAACTACTGGACGCATGAGATATCAGCTCTATCCCAAAAGGCAGCCTATTCCCTATAGTGCACCACTTCTGACCAGTGCCATTAGGGATCTGATCAAAAGAAGTGCACTGTGTTGGAAATAGGGTGCCAGTTGGGACGCTGTACTATTTTCTCACAACAAGCCCTTGGCATCTAGTACAGCTAGTGAATTAAGACAGTAAACAGATAGAAAACAGTAGTTCAGTTGTGTTGAGAAACTCAAACCACCAGTGCAGGTGTGTGGCTCCAGGCACTCCAGGCACAGTGAGAGCTCCATCTCAAGTCAGCTGAGAGCCCGCGCGCTGACTGACAGCTCCCGTCGTCATAGCAGCCGCCAGAGCGGCGCCTGCCTGGCTTCAAGTGCTGCTGTGAATGGGATGCCGTCACAGCGCTGGCGCCAGGCAGTCGGTAGAAGTGGGAGCTTGCGGCGAAGCCAGGCAACTCGCTACAGCTACTGCAGTGTGAGTGCGTTGAGCTCTATGGTGCCAAGCAATCATGAGATTGGGTTCAACTTGGTCCAGTGGGTAAGAAATGGGGAAACTGCGCACAGCTTTAACGCATGGTAAAGTTAACTCACTCCAGATGAGCTAGGGTCACGAAACGAAATAATGTGCAATTTCCCTCTATGGAAAAAAGGCCAATATAGGCTATCAATAGCTGGAACGTGGAACTGTAGGCTAATACATGGTTATTGGGGTGAACATCTCTGGCGAGTAACCTAATTGGCTCTGCGTAATTAGGAGGTAATCTACATTTGGCACACTGATGTGCCTTTAGATCACCTATAGGCCCACAGTCAGAAGTAGCCTACAGACTCAGATGACTTCAAAATAGACTTTCACATGAACAGAGAAGAACGTCACTCCAGTGCGCGCCTTCACTTAACTTGCTCAAGAATGCGGAAAATATGGGCGGGGTGGAAATATGTGCTCCATTTGAACCAATTCCATTGCTTTGGACAGTGAGTGACACTTCCAGGAAGCCAATCTACGAGCAGTTCGACCTAAGGCGCGACCAGCCCCGCGCACAAGGCTTATAAAAGGACTTGACAGCGTGCGCACTACACTGATTGTATTTAGCGAAGTCTGGGATAGGATATCTGCTTCTTTCATGCGTAATATCTTATCGCACACAACTGTCATCATGAAAGCAATAAGTCCTGTACGGTCTATGAGAAACAACATCACCAACTCGTCGGAACATGCCCTCGGCATCGCCCGGAGCAAAAGCCCGATGGATGATCCTCTGAGTCTGCTGTACAATATGAACGACTGCTACACCAAGCTGAAAGAACTCGTGCCCAGCCTCCCGCAGAACAAGAACGTTAGTAAAATTGAGATATTGCAGCATGTTATAGACTATATATTAGACCTTCAGATTGCACTGGACTCGAGCTCAATCATCTCAAGCTGCCAACATCAGCAGCAGCGACCGGGACAGCCAGCATCACCCAGGAACCCCTTAGCAACCATCAACTCCGACATCAGCCTCCTCACCTTTCAGGTAAAATTACGAATAATATAGAATAACTTCATTTTTTTGTTCCAATGAGGGAACTTCTGTTTTGGAATGGTTCAGAAAAATAAATAGCCTAACATAAACATAGTAGGCTACACAGAAACTAGCTTGTTCAATTGTAGTTCCTATATTTTGATTTAGCCTAACTCCTTTGACATGTACAGTATTCATATAGTCTATGTAATATGTTATATATGCTTACTTTAGTTAAAGGCTTACAGGCTTATATTCAAATATTTATTAGATTCTTTCCAAAGCAGCCTTATATTCTGCTTTACATAAATGTAAAAATGTACTAAATCTTTTACATTTGATTAAGTGCCACTGTTGGCTATTGTACAAGTTACAGCTTGGTGGTGAATGAATAGAAACCTAATAGAAACTAGACCACAGCCACTGTTCTAACTCAGCAATGCCAGTAGCCTCGCTCTGTAAACAGTGATATTGAACAGTGGTTGTCTTGTGTGTTTTCAGTCAAATGACCAGCTCCCCAAAGAGACTGATGACAGCTAAACTCTCCCTCTGACTGGGTAAGTATTTCCTTTTAATACTGCCATTATTGCATCCATTTCCATATGGAAAAGTAATTTTGCTGAGAGGTAAAAGAAAAGGTGCGCTCAAATGGGTCAACTTTAAGGACATAAAGACTTGGCATCAGTTTCACTTTGAAAAGGGTAGTCCATGGACTGTTATATTGTTGACTTGACTGACATTTGACACCACTGATTAACCTACCTGTATCATGATATCATAGGCTCTGGCTACATAATAGACTGGATGGCTACTCCAGTCTGTGGTTGTGTGTGGGTTCTGAAAACTACTGGTCTGTAGATAATTGTCTGTAAGTAAAAGCAGGCGCCAGCCAGCATCATTATAGCAAGTGTAGATCTATTCCCACGTTGTACTTAGAGGTTGTCAGGATGTTACTTATTCCTCCGACTGTGTCGACGCCTCCATCTGGTGCTCAGGGATTGCCCAGTATTTCAGCCTGTGCGTCCCAAATGGCACCCTATTTCCTTAAGTAGTGCCCTATGGGCCCTGTTTAAAAGTAGTGTGCTACATAGGGAAAAGGGTGCCATTTGGGACAGACTTCCACCAGTATTTCAGTGTTTGGTTAAAGTAGAAAAAGAACTGTGGCTTCCTCTCAGGCGCCAGTCTGACTGTCCAGTTCCCTGTCTGTCCTTTAGCCTGGCTTCTCTCTAAATGTTACCCTCTTTTCTCTCCCCAGTCTATTACAGGTGTGTTTTAAACAGGACCCCATGTTCACCTCCACTGGCTGGCTGGATTTCCTCTTGACTTAAGTTTATATTTTTTCCTAAAAGGAGATACAAGTATGTGTTTTATAGTTTTTATTTATCTACTGGCCTTTTATATTTTTCTTTCAACGGAAGAATGATATCTCACCAACAATGGAAACACAAGGACAGAATAACTGACTGAAAAGATAGTATTGAAACGAGATATCTTTCGACGACAGGATTCTGCCTTTTCCTGAGCAGGTGGCGCATGAAACACAGGAGAACTCTCTAAATGTTTGCTGTTTCTTACAGACGGACTAATGGACACTCACTGTATATAAATGTTAAGACAAAAATCATGCCTGTATAGTATCAGATTGGTTGCAGAGAATATAATGAGGAATGTTGTAAATTGCACTTTTATACAATAATAAATTAGATTCCTTATACTGTACAATTATGTTCATATCCATATTATGTTTTATGAGGGATTATATTGGAACTTTGTAAGTGGTGTAAATATACAGAGTTCCAACAACTGACAATTTTCAACATTGTCACTGGACCTTCTTTTACGTCGAAGGATGGTGGAACTGCATTCCATTAACTTGCTTTTAAATGTATCTGAAAGATTCAGACTATCATTAGGAAGACCACATAACAAGACTCAATGTATTGCAGTTACTAATCATATCCAGGATGGTGGGCTGGTGCCCATCTAGTCACTGGTGGTTCTCTGTAGCTCAGTTGGTAGAGCATGATGCTTTCAATGCCAGGGAAAGCATCATGATTCCCGGGACAACCCATACATAAATAACTTATGCCCCATGACTGTAAGTTACTTTGGATAAAATGGCATATTATTACATATTAAGATGCTTACTACTATTTTTGCATGGGTGGAGCACGCCTCCTGCTGGTGGACGTTAAGAAGAAACTGCTATATGAGAACATACTGGTCCATACATATCATTTCCAACACGCCTACGTGGGAACAAACGAGGTCAGACTCTGTATACGGCCAACATCCAGATTTTATTTTTTACAGTCCAATTAATGTCTGATGGCAAAATTAACTTATTTTCCTTTATAGATCAAATCCCCTATTTTCTTATTTTTTTTCTCCGACACGATTATCATCAGACTGGGTAAAATACACCATAGAACATCACAGTGCATGCTACACATAGGAGGGCACTCTGACACTTGCACAGATGTCAAACTAATTTGCATATGCATGGCACGGGTCATAATCTGTAGCCAGATTTGTGAATCCGATGCCATATGCTTATCAGATGTACATTTCAATGGCATTGGATACATAGTGTTACGGGACGAGACAGACCATGACATTTAATAAACCAAAATGATTTTACAACCACTGTTCATTACAAAGAAGCGTACATACAGTCCCAATTTATCACATGGTGAATGCAACTGAATTTTTCTGGAGAGCAATAACTTTTCTGAACATACTACGTTCTACATTTTTTCTTAGCACTTGTCTATTATTAGTGTCAACGTCCCCTCCCTTTTATCCTCAAATGTTTGTTAGTGTTGTAAGAAGGGCCCCATAGCGCTGGTCAAATGTGGTGGACTTTATAGGGAATAGGGTGCCATTTGGGATGCAAGCATAGTTAAAAGTCCTGTGGCTATAGCAACATTGCAGAACAGTTCAGTTGAGTCTCCTCCACGACATTTGCTGAGACACGGCAAAGACAGATCCTACACACACACACTTCTGTTCAATTGGCTCACACGTTCATTTGCATTTATTCTTCATCGATCTTCTATTGTACAGAACCCACAAGCTCCATACATCACTAGTTGACACACACAGGGAGCAGCAGCTAAGAATAATACTGTTGGCACATGCTCTTAGACTGGTCCCGGATAGATTTGTGCTCTTGCCAACTCCATTGCTCATTGTCAAATCCCTTGGCATGACAATGAGTGACAAGAAGTTGGCCTGATAGCACAAACCGACTGGCACTCAAGCTTAAAATGCTTGCTCTAGTGCAGGAGAATTCACAAATAGTTGTCAATTATACTGTAAGTAACTAACTACCACGATAGTATGGGTCACTTCACTTCAGATGATAAAAATACACAATACAACATCAGTACGCTGCCTCTACAGTACATAGTAGCCTCGTGAAACCAGACAGACCGTTGTGCCTTTTATTTCACTGAAGTAAAACAGAATGTGAGCACGCAAAATCAGGCCGGTTTAACGATGCTATCTACATAGTACACAACTAGGAACATATAGCCCTAAAATCTTCATTTATCTACCCATTTAGCTAGCTACTGTACCTTGCTACTCATGCGTTGTTCAGACTACCACACCAAAGATCTACTGATTGAGTGCTCTCCAGGGGTCTCCCTCCTGGGTACGGTGTTGGCGGGAAGGCTCACAGGATGCTCTCGCGCTCCTCTCCGAAGGTGACGGTGTCGGAGGACACGCTGGTGATCTCAGGGGGATCCCCGGGATTCAGACCCCGCTTCAGGTGCACCACGCGCACGTTCTCGTTCTGCGGCCCGGACTTGGTGGTGCCAGAACCCGGGGAGACGATGATCTCGCTGGTGGAGGAGGAGGTAGGAGTGGAGCAGGTAGTGTCGGTCGACCCTACCGGAGCACACTGCCCTGGGCAACGCTGCTGCTGGGCGTTGGTGTTGTTGTTGAGGGTGGTGTTGCTGGGCGTGCGGTTCAGGTTGTAGCTCTTGGACGAGGGCCAGCTCTCTTCGGGGCTGCTGGCCAGCAGGCTGCACTGGTCCTCGGAGCAGATGGACATGCGGGCCACGGCTGGGTCCTGGAGGCCACTCAGGCTGCTGGGCAGACCCATCTTCCTGGCTGCCAGGCTCTGGCTCTCCTCTTGGTCCAGGTCGATGAGGTTGGCCCTTTCCAGCTGGGAAAGGTCGGCCTCCTCGTCCTGCAGAGAGTGGTTGGGGGAGCTCTCATTGGACCGCATGCCAGAGTCCGACGAATCCTTCTTATCCAGCATGGCATCGGAGAGATATTCTTTCCCCTTGGCCAGGGCCAGGGAGCTGCTGCAGGAGGATGCTTTGGTTTCACCAAGCTTCTTCCCGTCGCCCAGGAGAGGAGTGTCGGAGTTCTCTGAATCCTCGTCATCGCTGGTCAGCTTCTGGTAACGCAGCCCGCCGGTGTTCTTCAACTTGAGATCGGCGGCTCCCAGAAACAGGCCGCTCCCCCTGTCGCTGGGTCCTGAGGCCTTGCGGCCCAGCAAGGCTTTGGAGGAGCCATGGGGGTCCTGCTTCTCATCTTCCTCTGTGATGGGGTCCAGGGGGGCTTCAGCGTTGGTGAAGTCTGGGGCGTCTACAGCGATGGGCTTGGCGGTGCTCCTCTTGGCGGTAGCCTTGTCCTTGGTCTTATCTTCGGAGCTGGAGGAGGTCATGAACTGGTTGGGGTGGGGCTGGACGGGCTTCTCTCCCCCGCCTCCGCCCACCTCCAGCGTGGCCATTTGGGCGATGTACTCCTGATAGGCGTTGCGGTACTCGGATTGCTGCTTTTCCGTCAGCTTGACGATGTCGTTGGATGACTCCGGGGAGTTGAGGCTGGACATGCTGGGGGTGCGGTGGGTAGGGGCCTGGGGAGAGGAGAGGTTATGAAACATTACATTTAATAGAGTAAGACATTGAAAGACTGAGGAGGGCCTAGATCTGTGGTCTAAGTATACACCACTGTTCAAAAGTTTTATAACACCAACTCATTCAAGGGTTTTTCTTTATTTTTACTATTTTCTACATTGTAGAATAATAGTGAAGACATCAAAGCTATGAAATAACATATATGGAATCATGTAGTAACCAAATAAGTGTTAAACAAATTAAAATATATTTGAGATTTGAGATTCTTCAAATAGCCACCCTTTGCCTTGATGACAGCTTTGCACACTCTTGGCATTCTCTCAACCAGCTTAATGAGGTAGTCACCTGGAATGCATTTCAATTAACAGGTGTGCCTTCTTAAAAGTTAGTTTGTGGAATTTCTTTCCTTCTTAATGCATTTGAGCCAATCAGTTGTGTTGTGACAAGGTAGTGCGGGTATACAGAAGATAGCCCTATTTGGTAAAAGACCAAGTCCATATTATGGTAAGAACAGCTCAAATAAGCAAAGAGAAACAACAGTCCATCATTACTTTAAGACATGAAGGTCAGTCAATATGGAAAATTTCAATAACTTTGAAAGTTTCTTCAAGGGCAGTCGCAAAAACCATCAAGCGCTATAATGAAACTGGCTCTCATGATGACCGCCAAAGGAATGGACGACCCAGAGTTACCTCTGCTGCAGAGGATACGTTCATTAGAGTTACCAGCCTCAGAAATTGCAGTCCAAATGCTTTACAAAGTTAAAGCAACAGACATATCTCAACATCAACTGTTCAGAGGAGACTGCGTGAATCAGGCCTTCATGATCGAATTGCTGCAAAGAAACCACTACTAAAGGACACCAATAAGAAGATAAGGCCTTTCTTGGGCCAAGAAACATGAGCAATGGACATTTAGACTGGTGGAAATTTGTCCTTTGGTCCAAATTTAAGATTTTTGGTTCCAAAAAAAAAAAAAAAAAAAAAAAAAAAAGACGCGGTGTGGGTGAACAGATGATCTCCGCATGTGTATTTCCCACCGTAAAGCATGGAGGATGAGGTGTTATGGTGTGACAGTGCTTTGCTGGTGACACTGTCTGTGATTTATTTAGAATTCAAGGCATATTTAACCAGCACGGCTACCACAGCATTCTGCAGCGATACGCCATCCATCCCATCTGGTTTGGGCTTAGTGGGACATTTGTTTTTCAACAGGACAATGACCCAACACACCTCCAGGCTGTGTAAGGGCTATTCGACCAAGAAGGAGAGTGATGGAGTGCTGCACCAGATGACCTGGCCTCCACCGAATTGAGTTGGTTTGGGATGAGTCGGACTGCATAGTGAAGGAAAAGCAGCCAAAATGTGCTCAGCATATGTGAAAACTCCTTCAAGACTGTTGGAAAAGCATTCCAGGTGAAGCTGGTTGAGAGAATGCCAAGAGTGTGCAAAGCTGTAAACAAGGCAAAGGGTGGCTATTTGAAGAATCTCAAATATATTTTGATTTGTTTAACACTTATTTGGTTATTACATGATTCCATATGTGTTATGTCATAGTTTCGATGTCTTCACTATTATTCTACAATGTAGAAAATAGTAAAAATAAAGAAAAACCCACGATGAGTAGGTGTTCTAAAAATTTGACCGGTAGTGTACATGAAGGCAAATTGGCTATCATTTGGTTTTCATACAGGTCAACGACTTAAATTATGGTTCTGTACATATAGTTATTCAATACCAGTCATTCTGTCAATGTAATATAATGATGCAATATAGACCTCTCTACAATGGAAAATACCACCAGTCACTCACCATCCATGTGTTGTTGCTGTTCCTGGGAGGCTCATCCAGTCCCACGTTGCTTAGCTCCTCAAAGCTCAGGTTGAAGCTGTACATTGGTGAGTTGGCGTCGAGGTTGGCGGCGCCAACTTGGGGCGGGGCGACCTGGCGCCTTGGTTCCCCGTGGCCCATCACACTGCTGCCCATCTCGCTGGGAGCCTCCTCATGAAGCACCTGGCTCTCCACGTGACGCATCTCCAACACCTAGAAGAAGAATATGTAGGAGGAGGACTACAGATGACTGGGTTTAGGGTGTCCAATCAAAAACACATATTTTGACCAATGGGTAATATTATAACCCTTTAAGAAATCCAAACCTCATGTGGCTATAGTAATCTGTTAAAAAGTTATTGGAGATTTACCCTTGTAGAATAGGCCAGCATTATGGTGACTAAATCAATGGAGGCCAGAGAATAAGTGTGGTCAAAAATCTGGAAAATTGCATCATGTCAGCTAGGCTGGATTCTGTGCAAGAATTAAGGCTATACAGGCTACCTGACAGGCTCACTTTCCTGTTGAACTTGTTATCTTTTTTAATGAATTTGAAACAATATAGAGGTAAGATGTATATTGATTTTGAAACATGACATGTAATATTTTCATATTTTAGCATATGCTTTTCATTTGTAATTGGAAATTCCTGTTATTTTTCAAATATTTCTCACAAAAACAAACGTATCGCTGTGAAATGTCAATGGAGCACTGAATTTACAGATGTAAGATCTTAATTTGATCTCTCTTTTGTTGCTGACTATTTTCCTGCACAGCCGGAAATGCAATCTTGTAGTGTACTCAAGGTTTAAATAATCAAATCAAATCAAATTTTATTTGTCACATACACATGGTTAGCAGATGTTAATGCGAGTGTAGCGAAATGCTTGTGCTTCTAGTTCCGACAATGCAGTAATAACGAACAAGTAATCTAACTAACAATTCCAAAAAAACTACTGTCTTATACACAGTGTAAGGGGATAAAGAATATGTACATAAGGATATATGAATGAGTGATGGTACAGAGCAGCATAGGCAAGATACAGTAGATGATAGAGTACAGTATATACATATGAGATGAGTATGTAAACCAAGTGGCGTAGTTAAAGTGGCTAGTGATACATGTATTACATAAGGATGCAGTCGATGATATAGAGTACAGTATCTACGTATGCATATGAGATGAATAATGTAGGGTAAGTAACATTATATAAGGTAGCATTGTTTAAAGTGGCTAGTGATATATTTACATCATTTCCCATCAATTCCCATGATTAAAGTGGCTGGAGTAGAGTCAGTGTCATTGACAGTGTGTTGGCAGTAGCCACTCAATGTTAGTGGTGGCTGTTTAACAGTCTGATGGCCTTGAGATAGAAGCTGTTTTTCAGTCTCTCGGTCCCAGCTTTGATGCACCTGTACTGACCTCGCCTTCTGGATGACAGCGGGGTGAACAGGCAGTGGCTCGGGTGGTTGATGTCCTTGATGATCTTTATGGCCTTCCTGTAGCATCGGGTGGTGTAGGTGTCCTGGAGGGCAGGTAGTTTGCCCCCGGTGATGCGTTGTGCAGACCTCACTACCCTCTGGAGAGCCTTACGGTTGAGGGCGGTGCAGTTGCCATACCAGGCGGTGATACAGCCCGCCAGGATGCTCTCGATTGTGCATCTGTAGAAGTTTGTGAGTGCTTTTGGTGACAAGCCAAATTTCTTCAGCCTCCTGAGGTTGAAGAGGCGCTGCTGCGCCTTCCTCACGATGCTGTCTGTGTGAGTGGACCAATTCAGTTTGTCTGTGATGTGTATGCCGAGGAACTTAAAACTTGCTACCCTCTCCACTACTGTTCCATCGATGTGGATGGGGGGGGTGTTCCCTCTGTTGTTTCCTGAAGTCCACAATCATCTCCTTAGTTTTGTTGACGTTGAGTGTGAGGTTATTTTCCTGACACCACACTCCGAGGGCCCTCACCTCCTCCCTGTAGGCCGTCTCGTCGTTATTGGTAATCAAGCCTACCACTGTTGTGTCGTCCGCAAACTTGATGATTGAGTTGGAGGCGTGCATGGCCACGCAGTCGTGGGTGAACAGGGAGTACAGGAGAGGGCTCAGAACGCACCCTTGTGGGGCCCCAGTGTTGAGGATCAGCGGGGAGGAGATGTTGTTGCCTACCCTCACCACCTGGGGGCGGCCCGTCAGGAAGTCCAGTACCCAGTTGCACAGGGCGGGGTCGAGACCCAGGGTCTCGAGCTTGATGACGAGCTTGGAGGGTACTATGGTGTTGAATGCCGAGCTGTAGTCGATGAACAGCATTCTCACATAGGTATTCCTCTTGTCCAGATGGGTTAGGGCAGTGTGCAGTGTGGTTGAGATTGCATCGTCTGTGGACCTATTTGGGCGGTAAGCAAATTGGAGTGGGTCAAGGGTGTCTGGTAGGGTGGAGGTGATATGGTCCTTGACTAGTCTCTCAAAGCACTTCATGATGACGGATGTGAGTGCTACGGGGCGGTAGTCGTTTAGCTCAGTTACCTTAGCTTTCTTGGGAACAGGAACAATGGTGGCCCTCTTGAAGCATGTGGGAACAGCAGACTGGTATAGGGATTGATTGAATATGTCCGTAAACACACCGGCCAGCTGGTCTGCGCATGCTGAGGGCGCGGCTGGGGATGCCGTCTGGGCCTGCAGCCTTGCGAGGGTTAACACGTCTAAATGTCTTACTCACTTCGGCTGCAGTGAAGGAGAGACCGCATGTTTTCGTTGCAGGCCGTGTCGGTGGCACTGTATTGTCCTCAAAGCGGGCAAAAAAGTTATTTAGTCTGCCTGGGAGCAAGACATCCTGGTCCGTGACTGGGCTGGGTTTCTTCCTGTAGTCCGTGATTGACTGTAGACCCTGCCACATGCCTCTTGTGTCTGAGCCGTTGAATTGAGATTCTACTTTGTCTCTGTACTGGCACTTAGCTTGTTTGATAGCCTTGCAGAGGGAATAGCTGCACTGTTTGTATTCAGTCATGTCACCAGACATCTAAAGTTTGTAATTTCCACTTTAAAATGTCAGACTTGATTTGCCCTAACAAAGAATGTATTAACCCCTACAAAAAATGTACATGAACAATGATCCACATAATAATTCACATTTCCTGTTGCTGCAGGATTATGTTCCTTCTGTAGCAAACTGGCTCAAATTAAGATCCTACATCTGTATAAGCTTTTTATTTTCAAAGCCTTTTACATTTAATTCAGCTCGTGTCATGCTAATTTTGCGTTTGTGATCCGCAGAAACAACTTTGAAGACAACGACCACAAAATGTAAAAGTGACAAAAGTTGTTTACGAGAAACATGCACAGCTATGTCAACAGAGCTCGGTGCTTATCATAGGATGTATTAGGTACGAAATCCAACTCTTTGGATATAATGTTAATGATTTGTTAGAGAAAGACCCCACTGAATGATTCAGAACATGAATACTATTTGTCTTAGTAAAAATTTATTTTATAACATAAGGACGTGAAATTTCATCACCAAAGCGCATTTTGGGCAGAGTGGATAGACACCGTACGGAGTTAAGAACCATACTGTAACAGCAGTGTCCACTGTTAAAGCTGATGGTAAATACACTACACAATAAAAAGAAACAGGTAAGAGCAAAGTTAGAGCCAAAGTACTCACCGTTCCTCTGAAGAGCTGCCAGTCTCCAAAGTTCATTTTCATCTCATTCTTCAGTTCATCGATGTTGCACTGGGTCAGAACTCTGCCGTTCACATTAGCCTGAGGGAGAGAAGTAATGGAGAGATGTCAGAAATACCCTCCCTCCCTCTCTCTCTCTCTCTCTCTCTCAAGCTCACCTTCTTGATGGTGGCTGTGTACTGGACCAGCATGCTCTGGTCGATGCCCTCGATCTGTTTGACGCGCTCACACACTGCGTCTGTGTTCATGGAGCTCAGGAGGATGCCCGGGGTGGCCGACACCACAGAGGCAGAACCCTGACACACACACACACAAACAGGTCCAGAACACATTGTCAATGACAGGTACAGCTGAAGGACAAAACCTGGGTGAATAGCTATTTGATGGACGTTAGAATTCCGAATACAATTTCTCCCCTTTCAAGTTATTATGTATCTCACTATTGTAGTATGCTCTGCCAGTCTGGGTAAAAATTGAATAACATAGAATCACATAAAATAAGAGTTCCATGCTGAAACTCCGTTCAAACCTGCAAAGGTATAAAGGCATGGTATAGGGGAGAGCAACATGAAGAGAACGTAGGCCACATAAACCATGAGTAGGTACAGTATGAGAGAAATATAATATCTGATCTATAATGGGTTGTTGATGAGAGTGGCGTTCTCCTAGGGTGAATATAGCATGGTACAGTATGGCAATGGGATGTAGACTATGGGTTATTAGAGGTTGTCACGACATTAGGCCCAGACCAAACATTGTCAGTGAGTGGATGAGAGAATACTGTATGGTAAAACACCTTGGATGTTATCTGTGAGGAGGAAATGACATCACTTCCTGTTATCTGTAAAGTATTTACTACTACTAGGTTACTCACTAACGCAAGAGATATACCATTGAAATAGAATCACAATAACGGATATCCCCTCAGACCATTGAATTGACTTGAATGAGGATGTCCGTTCTAGTGATTCTATTTCTTTGAGTTAGATATGACACCACACACCTCACCAAAGACGAATGGAGAAAATATTACAGGTAAGTGATACACATCTAGTGCTAGATTGCTGTGATGCTAGTATGGATAGAATGCACACAGCAATAAAATGGTGCATGACTATTATTTATTCAAACGGGTTAGTTTCAGGTCTTCATGAAACCACAGGCAATGCCACTGACTGAGTAGAAGGGCTGTCTTCATAGGACATGTCGACTTTGATGAGGTGGGGGAGGTGGGAGTATGTAAGGGTTTGTGGTAAGGAGAGGACTTCAGCTAATGTTTGAAATGCTTATAGAGACTGTACAAGTGACTAAATCAAACATGTATCTTACAAGGTTCCAAAACGTGTCATTGAAAATAGGCCTTAAGCAGTATTGCAATATTAAGGACAGAAGCACTATGAGCAGATCAAATATTTCACTAGTCAGCAGCCTTGTAGTGTTCAGTATCTACATCAGTTAGTATCCTAACAAGAGAGCTAGAGCGTCGCAATAACAGTCCATTTTAGCTGCAACACTGGAAGCGTAGCTTTTGCAGGCATGAGAAGAACGCGAGACACTTTATCAAGTGTTCTTGGGCGTGAGCGGCATGTCAAATTCTTGAAAGTAGAACCAGGGCGTAAATTTACACCGAGCAACACAAGCTTCTCGCGGTGCCGCGCCGCTTACGCCCAGGTTTCATTGACATGAATGGGAGCGTCTCGTGCTCTGAAACAGTTACTCGTCCAGTGTAGCACGCCTGTAACTCCCGGTTCCCATTTGAGAGAGTAGGCTAGAGTTCCAAAGGTGCATGCTAGGACTGTGGTCAGATCACTTCTCAGGAAGGGGTTAGTTTGTCGATCTAGGTAGTAGGAGGGCAGCATTAGCGAAGGGAGTAAAAAGCCAGAGTTAGGGACAAAAATCAGATGATTTCAGTACCTGCTTCTTTTTCAAAGACGGTACATTTAACGGCTTGGAGAGGAGGAGAGAGAATGAGGTGGAAAGAGAGAGGGAAAGGTGAGGAGGGAGTGGCATACAGCAGGTGTTCATCAGGGATGGATGTGGGTAGAGAACATTAGGAAGACATACAGCTGACAAACATCATCGTTGTAGTGGAGAAAAAACATTAAGGAGGCAGACATCTTCAAGACAGGAAATAGAGAAAAAGAGAGTGGATTGAGAGAGAGGGAGAGAGAAATACAAAGAAAGAGCGGAGAGAGAGACAGAAATACAAAGAAAGAGAGTGGAGCGAGAGAATGGGGGCATGTCTTCATCATGAGGATGAGAAAAATGTGTTTGATATCTGCAGGGTTCAGTGGTTTCTAGGACAGTTTGATGCTGAGGTAGCAAGGTCATTGTGTTTCTGTGTTTGTGGGGGGCGGGGGGGTGTATGACGAAGAAAGAGCAGCATGTTTTTGTAACAGAGGGATGTGTTTCTTGTGAAATTAACTTCTCTCTTAGAATCTACGGGCACTGACTTTGCTCATAACTTCTTAATTGAGGACAAATGTACTTCCCACGACAGTGATGTGTTGTCGTCTTTACCTAGCTATCTTAAGATGAATGCACTAACTGTAAGTCGCTATGGATAAGAGCGTATGCTAAATGACAAAAGTGTGAAATGTAGAATCCGATCAGAATGTTCTGATGTTTAAACAATCATGTAGAAGCTAATTAAAATGTACATGTTTATACATCCAGAGATGCCATTCTAGATGCACTACTTCTATCTATGCACTATGACGTACTGGCTAAGTCTAATACTTACGTGTCCACTGCTCGGATCCCGGGGAAAGCCACTTTTAAGTGGGAATGGACGTGGTGGAGGTGCATGAACAGGGAAAGTGCCCATGTACTGACGTGGCAGCTGGTAAACATGATGGGGGAAATATGGCTAGAGGGAGTGGGGGAATACCAGGGAGATAGGAAACACGTTTAACATGGGGTAAAATAAAATGAAAACAACACTTAAAAGGTGTCTGATGATGAGATATGAGAAACAGACTGAGGCAAATAGAATTAAATTAAAACAGGCAAATTAAATACATTCCCAGCCAGTCTAATACACTTCAGAAAGTATTCACACCCCTTGACTTTTTCTAGATTTTGTTGTTTTACAAACTGGATTTTGGGCCGACACAATACAGCACAATGTCAAAGTGGAATGATGTTTTTATTTTTTTCATTTTTTTTTTATTTTTTACAAATGAATAAAAAAATGAAAAAGCTGAAATGTCTTGAGTCAATAAGTATTCAACCACATTATCATGGCAAGCCTAAATTAGTTCAGGAGTAAAAATGCGCTTAAAACAAGGTTATATGGACTCTGTGTGCAATAATAGTGTTCAACATGATTTTTTAATGACTACCAAATTTCTGTACCCCACACATACAAACATTTCAAACACAGGTTCAACCGCAAAGACCAGGGAGATTTTCCAATGCCTCGCAAAGATGGGCACCTATTGGTAGATATTGGTAAATTAAAAAGCAGAAACTGAATATCCCTTTGAGCATGGTGAAATTATTAATTACACTTTGGATGTTGTATCAATACACCCAGCCACTACAAAGATACAGGCGTCCTTCCTAACTTGCCGGAGAAGAAGGAAACCGCTCACGGATTTCACCATGAGGCCAATGGTGACTTTAAAACAGTTACAGAGTTTAATGGCTCTGATTGGAGAAAACTGAGAATGGATCAACAACATTGTAGTTACTCCACAATACTAACCTGACTGACAGAGTGAAAAGGAAGACTGTACAGAATAAAAGTATTCCAAAACATGCATCCTGTTTGCATCAAGGCACTAAAGTAATACTGTAAATTAAAATAAAATAAATAACTTTATGCCCTAAATATAAAGCGTTATGTTTAGGGCAAATTCAACACATCACTTGAGTACCACACTTCATATTTTCAAGCATGGTGGTGGCTGCATGGATGGCTGCATGGGTATGCTTGTCATCAGCAAGGACTAGAGAGTTTTTCTTTAGGATAAAAAGATACCGATCAGAGCTGAGCCCAGGCAAAATCATAGCGGAAAACCTTGTTCAGTGGGAAACAAATTCACCACTCGACAGGACAATAACCTAAAACACAAGACCAAATATAAACTGAAGTTGCTTACAAGGACAACATCGAATGTTCGGCCTAGTTACAGTTTGGACTTAAAATCGTCTCGAAAATCTATGGCAAGACTTGAAAATGCTCAACAACTTGACACAGAGCTTGAATATTTTTTTAAAAAGAATAATGTGCAAATATTGTAAAATCCAGGTGTGAAAAGCCCTTTTGTTACTTTTACTCCCTTTTCTCAAATTTTGTGGTATCCAATTGGTAGTTACACTCGTCTCATCGCTGCGACTCCCGTACAGACTAGGGAGAGGCGAAGGTCGAGAGCCATGCGTCCTGTGAAACACAACTCAACCAAGCAGCACTGCTTCTTGACACAATGCCCACTTAACCCTGGATTAGGACATCCTTGCCGACCCGACCCAACCCTCCCCTAACCTGGAGGACGCTGGGCCAATTGTGCGCCGCCCATGGTTCTCCCGGTCACAGACGGCTGCGACAGAGCCTGTACTCGAACCCAGAATCTCTAGTGGCACAGCTAGGACAGCGATGCAGTGTCTTAGACCACTGCGCCACAAGACTTACCCAAAAAGACGTACAGCTGTTATCGCTGCCAATAGTGATTCTAACATGTATTACTCAGGGATATTTCTGTATTTAATTTTCAATACATTTGCAAAATGTCTAAAAACATGTTTTCACTTTGTCATTAATGGGGGGACTGTGTGTAGATGGGTGAGAGAAAATACATATACTTCATTTATTTTGAATTCGGGCTGTAACACAACAAAATATGGAATAAGTCAAGGGGTATGAATACTTCCTGAAGGCACCGTGTGTATGTTACATTACAGATAACTGAAACATTACAAAACTATAAATAACATGACAGCTCTGTAAATGATATACCAAAAGTGTCCCGCAAAGTGAGAAGGGGGGCGATAACATAAAAATGATTGGAAGGGTGGTGGGAAATGCAGGCAAAGTCATGGGTTGAGGTTCAAAGCACTTTGCTTTGTTGCAGAGGCCATCACGTGTCCTCTTAATTTACAGCATTTCCCCTGACTCAGACAACAAATAAGTTGCCCAATTAGCGAGAGGGATGGGGGCAACTTCTTGTCGTATGCGGTGCTCAAGTTCAGAACGTCTGTCAGTCAAATATCGCATGTTTACTGTGCAGCTGCATTCCAATTAAGGCACTTATCTAAGGCCCTGTAAATTCCGTGATGCGGAAAAGGCGGACAGAATCATGAATCCAGACATTAAAACTGAATTCAACAATATTAAAAATGGTTTTGAACTTAGTAGGATATAAACTAAATGAATTTATAATTAATTAATTTTCCAGAGTTCGTATTTCCTGCAACTTTCTGATAAAGCAACAAGAATTCCCCATCTGTGTTGCGCACATCTACCACTTTGTGTAGCCTATCGCAATGATGCTAATGACAAGTCTTCTGGTAGATGGAAAGGCTTTCCCTAAAACCTTCTCAATTTAAATGTTAACTACAAAGTAGCCTATGCTTACCTGGCAGAATGATATCATGATTATTTGCATCAATCCAGTGGGTATTTGATTTGCAAACGCTACCAAGACATGTGCGCTACAAAAACATAGATAAACAGCCTCTTGCTAGGTGGCATTAGAATTAAAGGGTAGATGCACCCAAAATTCTATAATTTCTCCCAGACCTCAAAAGTGGCCTTCTGATGTGGTTTAAGCATTTTTTGTGGACTTAGAACACCCAATTTTGTTGTTTATCTATAAAAAGAGCGAAAAACGGAATATACATGGGAAAACGGAAACCAGGAAAAACTAAACGGATAAAAAAACTATTTTGGAAAAACTAAACAGCATCAAGCAAATAATACAATTGATTTTATAGGGCCCTACTTATCAGAGCCCAAATCTGGGTATGAGTGTAAAGGGCTACAGGACATTCTACTCCAACATGCATGAACATTTAATTCATTCTTATTCTTTGAAACGCATCTGGAAATCAAGGACAGTTCAATAGTATCTCTTGATGTCAATGACATCACCAGCCAAATCTATATTAACCCCAAAAATGATATAGCTAGCGTAACGTTACTGCATTTTAGCTTACGCATACACGTAACTGCCAAAATAAAGGAAACACCAACATATAGTGTCTTAATAGGGCGTTGGACCCACACGAGCGAGAATAGCTTCAATGCACCTTGGCATAGATTCTACAAGTGTCTGGAACTCTATCGGGGGGATGCGACACCATTCTTCCACAAGTAACTCGGCGACGATTTAGCAGCAGGGGAAACACTGGACACGACACTGGACACGATATAGGCCTTGAGTCAGAGTCTACAACCGAAGCTTTGGTCATTCCGTTTGGAACCAGGCCCTTCTCAGAGTCCTGGAAATGAAAGGACCATGATGTTGACGACATGGTGGTGTTCTTCCATATACACTCACCCTGTTGTAGAAGGGGTGCTGGGGGCCAGCTATGCCACTGTAGTAGCTGCTGTGTGGCGGTGGGGACACCACCCCGGGCGGGTTGAAGGAGGGGGAGTAGGCGGACATGCCTGACTGCTGGCTGTAGACGGAGGTAGGGCGGGGAGCGGCCTCCTGCAAGGGCAGACTGGGATAGGTCACTGCTCCGATGCTCATCTGCTCTCTGGCAGCACGCACATCTGGGGGGGAGAAGAGGGAGAGATACAGGCAAAGAGAAATGTGAAATTCAAAGTTATAAAAAAAAAGTTCAGCTCTTTCAGAAATCATCCAAAAGTCAACTGCTGTATTCAGGTTGCCTACGTCATGTCTACAAACAATTGTGTGGAACTCAAATGATTTGGCACACAGACACAGTTAGCTAGGCTCCCCTTCACCTGCGGCATGCACGTCAGAGAGCGAGAGAGGGAAAGAGGGACGCTAACAGAAAAAGTTTTTACAAAACTCAGATGTTGTAAATCGACTAATAAGTACATTTGATAAGTAGTTTTATTACGTATGAACAGGCTTACATCTAAAATCTGAAACAAACTATAGTACCTCTATGACTCTCACTCACCTGCGATGATCTCTCGTAGTTTGGGGTCGAGGTTGACGGTGCAGGGCAGGAAAGTTTTCATGTCGCGCGAGTTGAGGACCGGGGTACGGGAGGAGAGGAACACCTCGAAGCTACGCACATCCCCGTCAATCTCCAACAGGGGCTCCACATCTTTAGTGGTGGGAATGTTTTTGGAGATCCTAAAAACACCAGAGATAAACATTGAAAAAGCCATTACAGATTAGGAAAGAGCTATAGCTCTTCTAAACTGAAAGGCTGCTTCTTTTGTCTGGCACACTTATGTAGCTTACCCACAAAAGACTTAGATACAACATAAAATATATCTTTATCCAAAACATGTAGGTACGGGAAGGAGGTTACAGGAAATTAAATTGCAATAAGGAAAATAATATCATTTTAAAATAAGAAAAAAAAAGAATTCTGTGAGCTTCATGGATAAGACAGACACAAAATAATATTTCAAGTGACAAAGAAGAAAGTTTGAATCATTCTGGGTAACATTTTTTTAATGGAATATACAGTTGAAGTCGGAAGTTTACATACACTTAGGTTGGAGTCATTAAAACTTGTTTTTCAACCACTCCACAAATTTCTTGTTAACAAACTATAGTTTTGGCAAGTTGGTTAGGACATCTACTTTGTGCATTTTTCAACAATTATTTACAGACAGATTATTTCACTTATAAATCAGTGTATCACAATTCCAGTGGGTCAGAAGTTTACATACACTAAGTTGACTGAGCCTTTAAACAGCTTGGAAAATTCCAGAAAATGATGTCATGGCTTTAGAAGCTTCTGATAGACTGTCTCCTAGAGATTAATGTACTTTGGTGCGAAAAGTGTACTTTGGTGCGCAAATCAATCCCAGAACAGCAGCAAAGGACCTTGTGAAGATGCTGGAGGAAACAGGTACAAAAGTATCTATATCCACAGTAAAACAAGTCCTATATCGACACAACCTGAAAGGCCGCTCAGCAAGGAAGAAGCTACTGCTCCAAAACTGCCATAAAAAAATCCAGACTACGGTTTGCAAATGCACATCCTCTGGTCTGATGAAACAAAAATAAAACCGTTTGGCCATAATGACCATCTATATGTTTGGAGGAAAAAGGGGAAGGCTTGCAAGCTGAAGAACACCATTCCAACTGTGAAGTACGGCGGTGGCAGCATCATGTTGTGGGGGTGCTTTGCTGCAGGAGGGAATGGTGCACTTCACAAAATAGATGGCATCATGAGGACGGGAAAATTGAAGCAACATCTCAAGACATCAGTCAGGAAGATAAAGCTTGGTCGCAAATGGGTCTTCCAAATGGACAATGACTCCAAGCATACTTCCAAAGTTGTGGCAAAATGGCTTAAGGACAACAAAGTCAAGGTATTGGAGTGGCCATCACAAAGCCATGACCTCAATCCCATAGAAAATTTGTGGGCAGAACTGAAAAAGCGTGTGCGAGCAAGGAGGCCTAGAAACCTGACTCAGTTACACCAGCTCTGTCAGGAGGAATGGGCCAAAATTCACCCAACTTATTGTGGGAAGCTTGTGGAAGGCTACCCAAAACTTTTGACCCAAGTTAAACAATTTAAAGGCAATGCTACCAAATACTAATTGAGTGTATGTCAACTTCTGACCCACTGGGAATGTGATGAAAGGAATAACAGCTGAAATAAATCATTCTCTCTACTATTATTCTGACATTTCACATTCTTAATGTGGATCTAACTGACCTAAAACAGGGAATTTTTACTAGGATTAAAATGTCAGGAATTGTGAAAAACGTAATTTAAATGTATTTGGATAAGGTGTATGTAAACTTCCGACTTCAACTGTACATCATTATTTATTCTCGGGAGCACCGTTTAAAAAAAATGTAAACACTAAATGTAATTTTGCATTGACTACGCTTTTGTCTGATGGATCATTTAAATGAAACTACAATAATCCAACCAATTGGACGCAATTCTAATGATGATTCAACCAATTAAACAAAACCTTATTGCACATTTTCAAAACAGATCTTTCTCATTTAAAACAAAACCCTCACTCATGCAACTTAAGACATGTGTTTCAAGAAGATCTTAGTTTTGGGGGGATTTGGAGAGGGGGTTGGGGACCTACAACACAGTACCTCTGGTAGATGGTCTTGAGGGTGACCTAGTGTTAGGGGGTAGAGGGGGACTACAGTACACTACCTTTCCTAGATGGTCTTGGGTGTAGTTTTAAAAGGACAACATTACCTCTCATAGATGGTCTTGAGGGCGGCCTGGTCGGGAATGCCGTCGGTCTCCTCCAGGAATAGGATGAGCCAGGAGGTCCTGTAGGGCCACGTCTCAGTAAGGTTGATCCACGACGCCAGGCGGTCCCAGTTGAACGTGATCTGATTGGCCCTTAGCAGACGACCTGTAGACAAACAGAACAGCATTGTGCCAGTCATCCTGGAGAAAACAAAACAGTGTTTCCTCCACAATATATTATTCACAATCATCTGTCCATGAATCATTTTCTAGATGGCCAATTGTGGTTTATGTAGTAAACCCAGTGACAAACATGGGGGTAGCTACTGTGTGTGTGTGCGCGCACGCGTCTGTCTGCCTGCATGACTGTGTGTGTTTGTGTCTGACTGTGTGTGTGCTTGTGTGACCCACCTGTGACAGAGACTATGTTGAGCAGCCTCCGCATGGTCTGGGGACTGATGTCACTGAACCAGTCCTCTGTCACCAGCAGCTTGCTCAGGTCAAAGGACATCTGCCGCGTCACCGTCCTCTGCATCTGCCTGCGCCGGTATGTGTCCTATACACAGACAGAGAAACCATATATTAACTTGCGGACGACACAACAGTGGTAGGTTTGATTACCAACAACGACGAGACGGCCTACAGGGAGGAGGTGAGGGCCCTCGGAGTGTGGTGTCAGGAAAATAACCTCACACTCAACGTCAACAAAACTAAGGAGATGATTGTGGACTTCAGGAAACAGCAGAGGGAACACCCCCCTATCCACATCGATGGAACAGTAGTGGAGAGGGTAGCAAGTTTTAAGTTCCTCGGCATACACATCACAGACAAACTGAATTGGTCCACTCACACAGACAGCATCGTGAAGAAGGCGCAGCAGCGCCTCTTCAACCTCAGGAGGCTGAAGAAATTCGGCTTTTCACCAAAAGCACTCACAAACTTCTACAGATGCACAATCGAGAGCATCCTGGCGGGCTGTATCACCGCCTGGTACGGCAACTGCTCCGCCCACAACCGTAAGGCTCTCCAGAGGGTAGTGAGGTCTGCACAACGCATCACCGGGGGCAAACTACCTGCCCTCCAGGACACCTACACCACCCGATGTTACAGGAAGGCCATAAAGATCATCAAGGACATCAACCACCCGAGCCACTGCCTGTTCACCCCGCTATCATCCAGAAGGCGAGGTCAGTACAGGTGCATCAAAGCTGGGACCGAGAGACTGAAAAACAGCTTCTATCTCAAGGCCATCAGACTGTTAAACAGCCACCACTAACATTGAGTGGCTGCTGCCAACACACTGACACTGACTCAACTCCAGCCACTTTAATAATGGGAATTGATGGGAAATTATGTAAATATATCACTAGCCACTTTAAACAATGCTACCTTATATAATGTTACATACCCTACATTATTCATCTCATATGCATACGTATATACTGCACTCTATATCATCGACTGCATCCTTATGTAATACATGTATCACTAGCCACTTTAACTATGCACTTTGTTTACATACTCATCTCATATGTATATACTGTACTCGATACCATCTACTGTATCTTGCCTATGCTGCTCTGTACCATCACTCATTCATATATCTTATGTACATATTCTTTATCCCCTTACACCGTGTATAAGACAGTAGTTTTGGAATTGTTAGTTAGATTACTTGTTGGTTATTACTGCATTGTCAGAACTAGAAGCACAAGCATTTCGCTACACTCGCATTAACATCAGCTAACCATGTGTATGTGACAAATAAAATTTGATTTGATTTGATTTATGATTTTTAAAATCGACTTTGGGCACGAAAAAAGGTCCAACTCGGCCCCTTTCTCAAAATTCTAACAGAAATGGGGCGTGCCTTTGGTGGTTCATCGATGTGCCATTCTGGTAATGTGCGCCGCGACCGACGTAGCTAGTTATATAGCCAAGCTAGCCACTTTAGCTAGCCACTAACTCCTTAAGTGTGTGTGCTGACATCATTTCACAGGATTTGTTTTTGGACGGAAGCTGTAGAGATCAGTAAGAAATGGCACTTCTGTAGCCTAATATCTTATTCATCCATTTGTTTTTAAGCATTAAATGACCTGGTATGATGGTGATCATCAATCTGATCTTTATTGACCACAGAGATTCAGGACTCCCATTCAACACCCCATCTGAAAGATGGCACCCTACAAAGGGCAATGTCCACAATCCCTGCCGTGGGAGCTTTTTTTCAGACCAGAGGAAAGAGCTATGGGATTGGTCCTGGATGAATCCCAAATGGCACCCTATCTCCTTTATAGTGCACTACTTATGACCAGAAAAAAAAATGTCTGGTATAAAGAAGTGCACTACAAAGGGAATAGAATCAAAGTACCTGCACATGACTGAATTTCCATGTGTAGATAGATGTGTGGTTATTATATTGATTTAAACATGCCGATCTGAAGGCTTTTGATGATACTATTAGTGGCTGTGTTGACCCATATGCCAGTCCTCTTCGGGAATCCACCAGGCCACACACACACAAACACGCACGGCAAGAAGTACACCAGCAGAAACGGTCACCCTGATGCTAGCTCCAAGTTGTTTACTCTTGCGTCATTTTTTACTTTATTTGCTCAGGACGTTTCTGTGATTTCTATGACAGACATGCAATTCTGGACATCAGAACGGCGGTTACTCACCAGAAATATTGACTTTCCAGAACCATACACTTTCTTTTTGTTTTGTTCTCCAGAAGCAGTCCCATTCATTCTGGTAGCCCTAACAAAAAGACAACAACGGAGGCGAGGAAGGAGAGCTGGCCGTTCTAGTCAGACTAAGGAGGGCAAATCATCCACCGCTTCCTAGTATTCTACTAGCAAATGCACAGTCTCTGGACAATAAGGTAGACAAGCTCACGGCAAGGATTTCCCATCCACGGGACACAGACAGTAACGTAATACACCTGACTGAAACATGGCTCTCGGATTCCGTGCTGAATCCAGCTATCCAGACTGCTGAGTTTTCCCTACATTGCGCGGACAGGTCGAAAGGAATTATGCAGGAAAAGTAAAGGAGGAGGAGTTTGCTTCATCATCAACAACACAATGGTGTGACTGTGGTATTGTACAAACCTTACGACTTTTTGTTCTCCCTATCTGGAATATCTCAAGACTAAATGTCGACCCCAAAATACTAACCCTTGCTGTCTCACTGCACAGACCTGCACCTTTGAGACTATTTGCACCTTAGAGACTCCCCAAACATTCAACCTATACACACACACACACACACACAGCTGCTCTATTATATACTATTAATTCATCTGCGCGACCAAGACACTACTTTATATTTGTACAGTCATACTTATAGCACATTCATCATCTATACTGTATACCATATTGTGTACATAGAAGGCTGTTACTATGCATACTACCTCTTCTTTTACTATTGTAATTATTGATATTATTGATTATTGTACTGCAATGTTGAGGCAGCTAGCAGACAAGCATTTCACTGTACCTTTTATCCCTGCTGTAAACTGTGTACGTGACAAATAAAATTTGATTTGGATTTGACACACACACACATACTCTTCTCTCTCTTACCCTGCGGTTTAGGGTGGTCTTGCTGCCAAACTTTGTCATCTCTCCGATGCTGTGCTGGGATAGCTTCCTGTCCAGCTCCTCATGCCAGCCTACAGACAGATACAGGAAAGATGTAGATGAGAAATCAGAGCTAATAACAGATCGATCACTTGACACATTCAGTCATAGTCCCGATTTGGGAGCTACAGTTGTGTGCAATGGGAGTCATTTGGGTTTTGGAGGTGGCTGTATGTGTTCAATGTCTGGATGAATGTGAATGAGCGCGTGTGCGAGTCATGTGTGGCTGTGCAAGTCCATCTTTACCGTCTGAGTGGTACGGATTACCGTCTGAGTTGCTGGTGTCTCCGTTAGCAGGCGCTGCCACACACATCTTCCTGGCGCTACTCAACCCCCGGCTGTTGAGGAAGACGGGCAGGTGGACGATGTTCCTCATGTAGTCATGGCCGTTGATGTTGGAGTCCCTGAGCACGCTGTTCAGGTTCTGGTTGATGGCCTTGATGATGATGTGGGGGTCGCTGGCGAAGATGGAGATGAAGGGGCCTTTGGAAAACAGCACCCTCACCTGGTGAAGCAGTGAGAAACAAGGTACATATGGTGAGATGTGTGGGGAAATAAAGGTGTGTGTGTGTTTAATTATCCTTGTGGGTACCAGATATTATCCTTGTGGGTACCAGAAATCCTCACAAGGATTGTAAAACAAGGAAAAATCAGACAAGTGGGGACATTTTGCCAAACCCCACGAGGAAAAATGCTATTTTAGGCTTAGGGGTTAGGTTTAGGGATAGGGTTACAATTAGGGTTAGGAGTTAGGGGTAGGTATAGTTTTAGGGTTAGGAGTTAAGGTTAGGTTTACAATTAGGGTTAGGAGTAGGTATAGTTTTAGAGTTAGGAGTTAAGGTTAGGTTTAAGGAAAATAGGGGTTAGTGAAAATATCATTTTGGAACAAGGATAGCATTACAAAGCCGTATGTGTGTGTGTGTGTGTCTCTGTGTGTGTGTGTTAGGGTGTGTGTAGCATATTCGTTTTTCTATTCTAAAACCTTTTCCACAGCAGCCAGCTCATAACTCCATTATCCAAATGTGCAAGACATTGAAATATTATATTTTGTGACTGCTATCAAAGTCTCAACAAATTGCTCTAATCAATGAGGGATGTTGCTTCTGACGACAAAGACATCTTACATAAAATATCCAATATTTCCTTTGACCAAAGATTGTATTTGTAAACAAGAAGCAGCAAGTTTAGATCCTCAAATAAATTGATCAGATTACAGAAAATTGCATTACTGTAAATAATAAGAAAAATCATGACAGCTTCTGGAATCTTTGTGAGTAATGTATGTGTGTTCTTTCTATTATTGGGACAGATCGAAATAATTCCATTTGTAGACAAAAGCCCCACACAAGGTGAGGAGTTGGGGAAGAACATATCAATGTTAGTGTTCAAGGTTATACAGTATACCCTACCACCCTTTGACTGTGTGTGTGTGTGTGTGTGTGTGTGTGTGTGTGTGTGTGTGTGTGTGTGTGTGTGTGTGTGTGTGACTGTGTAAGCCCTGCCCAGGCCGCTCTGCCTCCTTAGGCGAGACATAGAAATCGCTGCCCCCCTCCTATCCCCGCAGAATCAGAATAGCGTAGCCTACAGCGTTGGCTCGCTAAGCAGTTTTGTGAATGCCCATCCATGTCGTAACGTTTGTAAAACAGGCATTTGCGTTGGCTTTATTCGCCTAGACATTAGTCCTGACCAATGATTAAGACTAAACACTTTGGCTATTTAAGATGGGCATATGAGCTACCCAAGTTTATCAGTTGTAATTGTTTGCAATGAGAATCAATGTGTTTACACAGCAAGAAATGCAGAAGTATTTTCTTATTCGCTATGTTCAGCTCGTAAAAAAAAAGTACTAATAGGCTTACTTACATTCATGAGAATTTTGCCAACGGAGTGGAACTCCCGGACAGCACTCCTGAGTAGGGCTGTTGAGGTGACTGTATTACCACCACACCGGCAGTCATGAGCATTGACCGCAGTAAAATTTCATGTGGCCGCTAAGTCACAGTAATCTCCTTTTATGCACTCTGGACATGCTTTGGTAGTACCCAACTCGCTAACGACGATCAGGTCCTAATGGCCTAGTACTCAGGACTTTACTGTCCCTCTAGCCACTCTGACATCAATGCAAATGAAAATCATATCAAAAACACACATCATCAAAGCAGTAGGCCTATACTACTTTTAAAACTCACCTCACTGTGATGATCAATTAGAAAAAAAGAAGTTCAACAGCAGGTTGAAACAGTGTAAAACATGGTTGTTGTGGATGTTGTTTCATAGCTACACAGAATGTCTCACCACCATGCGTTTCCATCTCCTCTCTCTCGAGCACGCAGACGGGCTGTCAACTGTTTAGTGAAATGTATTTAAATGCAAAAACATGTTACTGTAGATGTTCCCACGCAGACTTGACTTGGTTTCCCATATTAAGTACTGGGTAGCTGCAGGAACAAGGTTGGAGAGCCCATGGCATACAGAGTTTGGGCAGAATATCACAGCGAGAGCATGCTCCTCAAACAGTGGTTGATGCGTGGAGTGAAGTAAGTGTTGCTATATTTATTTCTCAGCTGCTCATATTAAGCACACGCTGCGCTATAAAACCGAAGTAGCCTACAAAACAGACCAGCGGGAAAGTGGGTGGCCTCCATTTGCTATTGGAGTGCATACAGATGACATGTCTTTTTCCCCCTGCCCCCGTTCCTGCCCATTTGATAACGGGCCATTCTAAATCAAAACTAATTTGACATATTATACTTACTTTTCACCAATAATTTGCAAATAAATTCATTAAAAATCCTACAATGTGATTTTCTGGATTTTTCTCATTTTGTCTGTCATAGTTGAAGTGTACCTATGATGACAATTACAGGCCTCTCTCATCTTTTTAAGTGGGAGAACTTGCTCAATTGGTGGCTGACTAAATACTTTTTTGCCCCACTGTATATTACATTGATTTTACTTTTTAAAATGTAGATGCTTCAAAGCGCATCAGCGGCTTGTACGTGTGGAGGCCCGGAGATGCTAAAAGAGTTTATGTTAATTAATGGTCAATTACCGTGAGACTAGCAGTCTTTTGCTTGACGATAACCGGCTGACAACATTTCATGACCACCACAGCCCTACTCCATATTGCCCATTTTATTTTAAGGATATGGTGTTTGTTAACATGCAAAGTCATATTCAAATCGAAGTGCATTTTTATTTGATAGGGCACGCCCTTTTGGCTATTTGTCATAAATATGGTCTCAAGTCTATAGGCTACAGAAAAACCACATATTAGAAAGAGTAGTAGCCTATAGGATACATCATTTATGTAGATGACTTGAGCGTTGGTGGACTGCCACAGCACTGCGTCTCTCCAACAGCACCCTAGAGAGGCACGCTGGGCACGTGCAAGATAAATATTTTGCGGCCCTGACTTTGGCAAAGTGGGCACTGCTTAACATGTGGCGGCATCAGCACTCACCTCAATGGGCCATATGCCGCTGGGAGAGACATTTTCATTGTTTTGGGCAGAATTATGTGAAGCAGTATGTGTTGTCGGAGGTGCATCTCGGTCAGTTCGATGCCGCCCTCGTCAACCTGCCGTCTAAGTGGCTGCCTAATCCTGCCTAATGGGCGGGCTAGCCCTGTGCGTGTGGGGTGCTCGCTGCATGTGTGTGCGCGTGTGTCTGTGAAGGGACCTCAGTTCAACACCTAGCAACCCCGTCTGTCACGTCTGCTCCCACCCTTCCCTCCCCAGCATTGCGCACTCCTGCCATCATCATTACGCACACCTGCCTTTCCCCAGTCACGAGCATCAGCGATTATTGGACTCACCTGGACTCGATCACCTCTGTCATTATCTTCCCTATATCTGTCTGGTTCCCCGCTCTGTTCCCTGCTTCTGCATTGATTGTCATATGTCCATGTGCTGATGCTGTTCCTGTCTTGTTCTGTCTGTTCCCAATTAAATGTTTGATTCCCCATACCTGCTTCTCATCTCCGGCGTTGGTTCTCACACCGTCAAGTGGTTTGAATCTCTTGGTTGGGGCTACCACTCAAATATATACACTACATTGCCAAAAGTATATGGACACCTGCTTGTCAAACATCTCATTCCAAAATCATGGACATTAATATGGAGTTGGTCCCCCCTTTAATGCTATAACAGCTTCCACTCTTCTGGGAAGGCTTTTCACTAGATGTTGGAACATTACTGCAGGGTCTTGCTTCCAATCAGACACAAGACCATTAGTGAGGTCGGGCACTGATGTTGGGCGATTAGGCCTGGCTCGCAGTCGGCGTTCCAATTCATCCCAAAGGTGCTCAATGTGATTGAGGTCAGGGCTCTACGCAGGCCAGTCATGTTCTTCCACACCGATCTCGCCATGGATCTTGCTTTCTGCACAGGGGCATTGTCATGCTGAAACATGAAAGGGCCTTACCCAAACTTCTGCCATAAAGTTGGAAGTAGAGAATCGTCTAGAAAGTAATTGTATGCTGTAGCATTAAGACTTCCTTTCACTGGAACTAAGGGGCCTACCCCGAACCATGAAAAACCATTATTCCTCCTCCACCAAACTTTAAAGTAGGCACTATGCATTAGGGCAGGTAGAGTTGTCCAAACCCAGATTCATACTTCAGACTGCCAGATGGTGAAGCGTTTCCACTCCAGAGTCCAATGTCGGCAAGCTTTACACCACTCCAAACGACGCTTGGCTTTGCGCATGGTGTTCTTAGGCTTGTGTGTAGCTGCTCGGACATGGAAACCCAGTTCATGAATCCACTAATTTGAAGAGGTGTCCACATACTTTTGCCATGCAGTGTAAGTTGTTTCTATTCTATTCTATTTCACTATTTCCGCTACAGCTCAGTCGGCTAATAACTCCATTAGCCCAATGAACAAAAGACATTGAAATATGACATTTTGTGACCGCTATCAAATGTCTAGATGAATTACTCTAAACATATGAGTGATGTTGGTTATTCCGTTACAAAGACATCTTACATAGAAGACCCATTATTTCCCCAGATCAAAGATTTCATTAGTAAACAAGAAGCAGCGAGTTCAGATGGCCTTGCTCCTCTAATAAATTGATCAGATTAAAGACAATTGTATTACTGACAGCTTCTGGAATATTTATGACTGATGTGTTGTTTGCTCTCTTGGGACATATTGTTTTCGGAAAAAACTCAAAAGTTTGCACACGGGTGAGATGTTCAAAAAAGTTAGTGCTCAGAGTGATACGCTATACCCTATCACCCTGTGACTATGTGTGTGTGTGTCTTACCGTATCCAGCATCTGCAGTACTTTGTCCTGTTCACAGGAGTCCAGGCCGTCTATGATGACAGCCAGACGCGTCTGGTTCTGAGTGAAGCCATCGATGGTCTTAGCCATCCTCGCCATCAGCTCCACCTCATTCTTCAACACCTGAGGATGGAGGAGAGAGAGGTACAGTGAGAGATAAAGATATGTAGAGACAGGTAGCAGGTATGTGTGCATGTTTGTTTTTGCGTGTGGATGCATGTGTGGCTGTTTGCAGTGCACCCTACCTTCATGAAGCCCTCGCTCTTGAGCTTGTGCATCTTGTTGGCGGCACTGTGCAGCCTCTTCCTCTGAGAGTTTAGCACCGAGTCGGCCACCTGCCACCAGGTCCGGCAGTTGAGCACCAGCGCCAGGCCCACCACGCTGGCCATGGAGATCAGCACGGCGTTCACTGTCTGGTTGGCAACGTCCACCTTTATGCATTTTGAAATTGTCTTATTCATTCAACATTGGTGAAGAAATTCAGACTTTTTAATCACATCGATTTCAGAACCTGCAATAATGCTAAAAGGTCAATAAGCTAGACTAATAAAGTTCAACCTTGAAGATGGCGAGGAGGGCCATGCCGGTGATCAGGCAGCCCAGGATGAAGACGAAGATGACGAAGGAGGGAACGCAGCATGTCTTCTTCCACTTCTTCTTCCCTATAATACATTTTGAATGACAATCAGAACAGAAATGCGTATTTTTGCTGCCTATGATCAATTTATCATGAAAGCATAGAAAACAATAGGTATAAAGTATTCAGTGGGCATACAAATATTTTGAAACAGGAAGTAGGCTACTAACTAAGCTTGTTTAATAAGAACATTCATTCGTATTGTCTGTTGGACGTTTGCAAGCCTTTGTTGTTAGTTCCTACTGAAAACTGTGTATTAACGAATGTAGTGACTGATAGTGACTCAAAGTAGTGCCAACAGTAGAACACATTTGCCCAAGGGGATTCAATAAAGTAAACTGAATTGACTAGTCTGTCCTCCTCTGGTCCTTACCATGTGATTCCTCCGTCTTGAAGACCCTGAAAAGGCGGCTGGCCATGAAGCCAAACTCCCTCTCACAGGCATCAGACAGGGTGGCTATCATCTCTGCCAGGCTGGTCTCTCCTCCCACACTGGACAGACGGTTGTAGTCCGTGAACAGGAACCTGCAGGGATACAACAGTAGAGGGAGAGGAGTGGACATATTAAATCATTGGTCACACACAAACTTAGAACGACTTTATATGGAATTCATAAAGTCTCCATGAGAGCTACATACATAATATGGAAATAATTGACAAATCAAGGCATATAATGAAGTGATTACATCCAGGACTGATGTGATAAATACGGCATGTGATTGAAGTTTAGATTTCTGGCTTTGCTAAGAGGGATTTGATAGTGATTTTGGGTGGGTGAGGAGGGGTGTGTGTACCAGATGGGCAGAGCACAGGTGGCCTGTGTGTGTTATACCTGACGGGAAGTGCGCGGGTGGTCTGTTCGGGCAGGTCAGGGGGGTTGACGAACATCAGTTTGAGCAGCAGCTCCAGGTAGCCAATGTGTCGTGCCAGACGGGTACTGATCACCCATGCCCAGTTCCAGTTCTCCCCCTCACGACGACTGCCGAAGTACACCACCACTACAGAGCGAGGGAAACAGTTATCTCCTAACTGGATCATTAACAGCCACCATCACTACAGGCCAAATGAAGACAGCCCGAGTTTTAAAAAACTGTTCCTGTGTCATTAAAGGGGTTTGGAAAAGCCAGTCAGTATAGTGCATAGGCTGTGTGTTAATATACTGTTTATTCAAGCATTAAGTCCAGTAAAAAGTATGAATCCTTTTTCGAATCTCCTTGATATCGCTAACTGCGTTGTTACCAGAGGTCACTACATTATTGTTACTGGTATAATACTGCCCTCTAGTGTGGCACTTGAAAATAACTTAATACTACTGGACTACATACAAAATGGAGGACAAAGTGACGGTCTCACCGAAGAAGACATAGACCAGGGCCAGCAGGCTCAGGGAGACGGCAATGGCCAGCTTAGGGTCGACGGTGAAGCCCAGGACCAGAGCTACAGAACCACACAGCAGCAGGGACAGGAACAACACCATCCAGGAAAACTGGAACAACGGCTCTACCTGCTGGCCAGCAAACGTCTTCATCTCATCTGGAGAGGGGAAGAAAAGGAGGGGTTGAATGAGGAGTAAGATCAGGCGAGAATGAGTTAATAAAATAATTTGTTAATATTAACAGCCATCTTATTATTAACATGTATAACATATTGTTAAAGGAGTAGTTCACTATTTTACAACTTAGTGTTAGATGGTTCCTCACCCTGAAAGTAATCTATTGGCCAGGAGAAAAGTTAATCCAACAGCCACTACAAACTTCAGCTAACTTTAGCCATCACAAGCTAACAATCAATGGAAGTGATGTGCGCATCTATTATTTTTTTATGGCCAAATCACCTTTAAGTAACATCAAACCAAATATGCAGTTGATTTCAGGTGATTTAGACATCTATTTTCTAAATGCTCACATGCCCCCATCACTTCCATTGATTGTTAGCTTGTGATGGCTAAGGTGGTAGTGGCTGTTTAAAGAACCTTTCACCCTGGATTGCCAGTTTCTCTTGGCCCATAAATTACTTTCAGGGTGAGGAACCATCTAACATCAAGTTGTAAAATAGTGAACTACTCCTTTAACATATCATTATTTTGAGCAGTATCATAAACGCTCAGACTCCGCTATAGAAGTGAGTGAAGCAATGGCAAGCAAACTGCCTTATAGAAAGAGATACAGTGAGCTCTAAAAGTATTGGGACAGTGACACATTTTTGGGAAATTATACAAAAAGTATATGAAAATGATACAAATGACTTTTTTTATGATACAATGACTAGGAAGTTAAAGTGCAGACTGTCAGATTTAATTAAATGTTTTATATTTATGTGAACAGATTATAAATTACAGCACTTTTTATACATAGTCCATCCTATTTTAGGGGACTAAAAGTATTGGGACAAATTCACATATATGTGAATTGAAGTAGTGAAAAGTTTAGTATTTGGTCCAATATTCCTAGCACGCAATGATTACATCAAGTTTGTGACTCTACAAACTTGTTGAATGGTATTGCTGTTTGTTTTGGTTGTTTCAGATTATTTTGAGCCCAATAGAAATGAATGGTAAATAAATGTATTGTGTCATTTTGGAGTTACTTTTATTGTAAATAAAAATACAATATGTTTCTAAACACTTCTATATTAACGTGGATGCTACCATGATTACGAAAAGTTACAGAAGCACAAATATGATCCCCCAAGACATGCTAACCTCTCACCATTACAAGTACAGGGGAGATTAGCATTTTTTGGAGGTATGATATTTATGCCTCTAACTTTCTCACTCATCAATATTCACAATTCATTCAGGATTATCCATTATCATGGTAGCATCCACATTAATGTAGAAGTATTTAGAAACATATTCCATTCTTGTTTACAATAAAAGTAACTCCAAAATGACACACCAAAAAAATGAAATGTAAAAAAAAAAATAGACATATATTTATATTTTGAGATCTGGCCACAGACCCCACTTTGAGAACCCCTGGTATAAATAATACTCTTAAGGGGCCTCCCGGGTGCCACCAGAGACTCTGGGTTCGAGCCCAGGCTCTGTCGCAGCTGGCCGCGACCAGGAAGCCCATGGGGCGGCACACAATTGGCCCAGCGTCGTCCGGGTTAGGGAGGGTTTGGCCGGCAGGGATATTCTTGTCTCATCGTGCACTAGCAACTCCTAGTGGCGGGCCGGGCGCAGTGCACGCTGACCAGGTCGCTACGTGTACGGTGTTTCCTCCGACACATTGGTGCGGCTGGCTTCGGGGCTGGATGCGCGCTGTGTTAAGAAGCAGTGCGGTAGGGTTTTGTTTCGAAGGACGCATGGCTCTCGACCTTCGCCTCTCCCGAGTCCGTACGGGAGTTGCAGCAATGAGACAAGACAGTAACTACTAACAATTGAATACCACGAAATTGGGGAGAAAAAGGGGGTAAAAAATAATAATTATACTCTTAATTCTGTTTTAGTTCCTTACCTTCCAGTTTCTTGAGCAGGAAGGACTTGCCGCTGCCCCACTGGGCATACAAGCCCACACAGATGGGTGGCTGCATGGTGGGCTCACTGAGGATGTCTGCCAGGGCACTGCTGTACAGGTCATAACCCAGCATGTCTCCGTCAGACTCAGTAGGGGACAGGTGGCCTTGGAGGGGACACAGACAGACGGAATGAGGTTGCTTACAGCTCTACGATATCTACATTATTTACCGTTTATTTGGTTACAAGTCTACAATATTTATATAGGTAATATTGTCAGAGAACAGTGGCTAAAATGCGACTCCCCAGTCTTAGCAACTCCATCACACAGGTAACGTCCTTTATGGTGTTCTACTAGATTTCCACCGCCGAAAGTCACTGACCGAGCTTCCGGAGAGAAAGGATACTCACGGGCTCCAAAGGATACTCACGGGCTCCAAAGATCTGGGTGAGGATGCTCTTCTGGTGGCTGCAGTCGATGTTGTAGGGCGTCTCACCGGCCTTGTTGGGCCGGTACAGCAGGCGGCCATCTTTCGGGTTACGGAGGAGGAGCTCCGCCAGCCTGCGGCTCCGGCCACGTATGGCGATGTGGAGAGGGGTGTCGCCTCTCTAGCGGGAGACAGGTAGGATCAGACTTATATCTACATAACTTGTTTCTTTTTGACATTCTGTGTGCCATGTATATGGTTTATTATACATTACATATGGATGGTAATAGATTATTGTACAGGTCGTTCGGAAGCTAGGTTTAATAAAGGTTAAATGGCTAAATATCTTGTACCTTATCCACAGCTGACACCTTGGCTCCTTTGTCCAGCAGAAGCTCCACTATGTCAATATTCCTCATCTTAATGGCCTTGATCAGAGGGCTCTCTGAATCCTGAGACAAAAAAACACATGATTATGGTTTGGAGAACAGTGACTACAGTAGGTGGCTGTGTATGTGTCTGGGTTGTCACATAGTGAAATATGGTTGCCTCTTACCTTGGTGCAGGTCTCCGTGTCGGGGTTGCACTGAAGGATATCTCTCACCATGGTGGCGTTGCCTTTCTCCACGGCCCAGTACAAGGCTGTCTTGTTATCCTACAAGAGGTCAAAATGTATTGTTGTAAGGCAGTTGAGGTGAATTGTATGTACCTTCTTCTATAATGTAGTACTGTGTGTCTCCATCTCAAATGGCATACCATCCCCTAAATAGTGCAATACTGTTGACCAGATTCCCTATGGGCCCTGGTCAACAGTACTTGGGCAGCCTTTCTTTAAGTATGGGTTTGGGTCGCGACGTGTCAGAGTAAATTTATAATTATTTTATTAATTACTGGAATTGATTTGGCCAAGTGCAACTGCGCAATCTGTTCAGTGCACTCTCTGCTTAGCAGCTGTGTCTCTGATCAGTTTGGCAGCAGCGCGAGTGGGAGGGAGAGTGCGTATGCTTCGTGGTTTGACGGATCTTTTTTGGCAGATTTCTCGAAGATCACTCTGCGACCCACACGATGCAGCGTTGTCGTTCAGCACTAGATGATGTCAGCCACTGACTTGTCATTCCCACTCGCCATTGAATGGACTCAAGCTAGCCACAAGTTCTGACTGAGCGCAATCGTCACGAAGCGCAAACACAGCGATGAGTTCTCTCTCTTGGTTTCACTCACATTTTGAAAAATAACGAAGAGCGCCCACAATGTGTTTTGTGCGGGGAAGTGCTTCAAAAAAGAGTCTCTCAAAATGAACAAATTAAATGACACACCCTGACCAAACATCCACAGCATGAAGTTAAATCAGGGAGTTCTTTCAGAACAGGGCAGAATACTTCAGGAAACAGTGCTTGGAGGGTGGAAGAGTAAGTCAGTTAGCAAAGCATTGTTGTCATTTTATAACAGGTGATGGATGACAAGCAGAAATAAGGGAGTATTATCTCTGACAGTAGTCGATGTGAGTTTCTCTTTCAAACAATTCCCTTGTACACAGCTAATAGCCAGCTAGCTAACATCAACTTTAGCCAAAGCAAGCTAGCTAGATACTGATAGTGCAACCCTAAGTAACAGTACCTATACAGTAAGATGTACAGTAGGCCTGACCATTTTTCATCTGTACTGTTACTTAGGGTTGCATCAGAAACTCAGCCTGTGTGTGTGTGTGTTCTGTTATACATCTGTGTGATGTGATCAATCAGTTTATTCCAGTTCAGAATGATAATGCTTTCTTGTATTTTAACAGCGACAGTTCCAACCGAGACAGATATATAAGAGAGTTTTTAAATGGGAAAAATAAACTAAAATAGCTATTTATATGGGTATTTTATTGTTATTTGTTTCTGTCTACATTGCATTTGTTTTAGGCATAAGAGCCATGTAATGTACCAATATGTACGTATAGTTGCATGTTTTCATAAGCTTGGGTCCCCGAAAAACACAGAATTTCTCATTTGGGTTCCAGGCTGAAAAAGTTGAAGAACCTCTGATATAGGATACAGGGCGCAATTTTCGATGCACGGTATATGTCTTATCTGAAGTAGCTAGGTGTCAGACTCATTACCTGTCCTCTGATGTCGATATCAGCGTATTTGTGCAGCAGAGCCCTCACTATCTCCACATGGCCTCCTCTCACTGCCCCGATAAGCACCGTGTCTCCACTCTGTACAACACACACGCACACACAATAGGTCACCATACAGCATACACACTACATCCACATCTCAATACAGCACCTATAATACAAAATATGTGTCTGCGTGTGCTCCTTTGCTCACTCTGTCGGGTATGTTGACGTAGGTGCCAGCGTCCAGCAGGTCCTGTACTATCTCAGTGTAGCCCTCCTTGGCAGCGATCATCAGCGCTGTGTTTCCGTCCTTTTCCGTCATGTTCACGTTAGGGTTCCTCTTCAGAAGCTCCTTCACCACCTCAGTGAAACCTCCCTTCACTGCCACAATCAGAGCTGTCATCGAGTTCTACAAGGGGTGGGATGGAGAGAGGGAGGGAGGGAATGAGGGACAGTGGAAAGAGAGAGAGAGGGGGGGCAGAACAAAGGGAGAAAAGAGAGACAGAGGAGGACAGGAAAGAGATAGAATGAGGAGAGGAGTAGAGAGAGCCGTGTGATTACGATGATAGTAAATCAATCCAGAGTAACTACGCTTAATGTACAAAGACGTTCTCTAGGACTTTAAGCAGATGATAAAACACTGAGAGGTGTAGACCGGAGGGATGTTGAGAGACAGACCCTCAGTCTGCTGCTCTCTCCCTCCGCTGAGACTGACCATCAGATGCAGGCACCGTCAGCCCAGTAAAATGAAAAGCAAATTATTTAAATGTATGCTCACTCAGCTGTGCCTCACAAGTAATACAACAATGTATCTATTACCAGTGTGATCACACAGCCTACATCAAATTTTGAAATATAATTTTTTTAAATGTCCTGAACCTCAATGCATTGGCAGGTAAATTCAAGCAAAGCCAATATGCAGCGATACTGTATTGGGCCTATAGCTTACTGCACAAACCTCATTGCTACAGTACTGTTTTTAATTGGTTAATGTTGCATAGGCTTACGTTTTTTTTAAAGTCATGTTAATAAAAAAATCAGAGCGGTAGATCAGCATGCATTTTGACTCAGAAAGTGATCTTGACTCAGAAAAGGTTGGTGACCACTGCTGTAGATTGCAGACATACCGCCCCCTCCTGGTCGACATCGGCTCCGTTCTCCAGCAGGTGCATCACACAGTCAAAATGGCCCTTCCTGGCTGCCCAGATCAGAGGGGTAGTGCCGTACTGAGAGAGGGAAAGAGACACACACACACACAGGTCACTATTTCTGGCCAAACTGGGCCACCACTAACCCAAAGGTTGGCATTGCCCAGCCATGCTGCCCAATCTGTTGTCTCACCTTGTCAGAGCAGTTGACCTTGGCTCCATTTTCCAGCAGGACCTGGACGATCTCAGCATGACCTCTGCCTGCTGCCCAGATGATGGGGTACACACTGTATTGCTGATGGCAGAGAGAGTGTGAAAAAGAGACTTAGGGTGAGTCCCAAATGGCACCCTACTCCCTACACAGTGCACTACTTTTGGATGTATTACCCTATGTATAATACATGGGGAATAGTGTATCCCTCTTCACCCATAAATATGTGTATAATACTTGGGGAATAGCCATGAATTAAAGGCCGCCCACAGGAGGGAATGCAGTCCAGAGGTATGGCTGTTTCCAGGAGCATGGGGGTAATGGAGTCTGATACGTTGGAAGTTATGGGTAACAAGATGGACGCGTGCCTCCTGGGCCCCACCACCTCTGGTGCCTTTGGTTTCTGTTGTGTTATTTGGTATGTTTTATATTCATTATTGAGGGAAAATGTAGTTACTACGACTGTGATTGTCTCACCTAGCTATCTTAAGATGAATGCATTTGACATTTTAGTCATTTTTTGCAGACGCTCTTATCCAGAGCGACTTATACAGTAGTGAGTGCATACATTTTCATACAGGTCCCCCGTGCGAATCAAACCCACAACCCTGGCGTTGCAAGTGCCATGTTCTACCAACTGAGCCAAACGGGACCACGAACAGTAGGTTGCTCTGGAGAAGATCATCTGCTAAATGACTAAAATGTCAAATGTCTGAGACGGGTCATGATGACTGCTCACCTGTCCAGTAGTGTTGGGGTTGGCTCCGTTGTCAAGGAGAACCTTGGTTACCTCCACGCGGCCCTTGTAGGCAGTCCACATCAGGGCCGTCCAGCCTCCCTACAGAACACCAAACACACAACCTCAATTGCTGTACAGAAACATTCTCCTGCACACATTACAAGTACCTTTAGGGCTTTGCACACAAAACATAATTGAATAGTTATGTGTTTTTGTAGAAAAAAGAAGGTAGGGAAGCGCTGCTAAGGTACACAACAGAGGTCGACCGAATAATCAGCATGGCCGATTAATTAGGGCCGATTTCAAGTTTTCAAAACAATCGGTAATCAGCATTTTTGGACGCCGATTACACTGCAATCCACGAGGAGACTGCACGGCAGGCTGACAACCTGTTACGCGAGTGCAGCAAGGAGCCAAGGTAAGTTGCTAGCTAGCATTAAACTTATATTATAAAAAACAATCAATCTTAACATAATCACTAGTTAACTACACATGGTTGACAATATTACTAGTTTAACTAGCTGGTTCTGCATTGCACATAATCAATTAGATTGCCTGTTAATTTATCATCGAATCACAGCCTACTTCACCAAACGGGTGATGATTTAACAAAATCGCATTCGCGAAAAAAGCAATCGTTGCACCAATGTACCTAACCATAAGAACGTGAAATGTCAGAATAATAGTAGAGAATGACTTATTTCAGCTGTTATTTCATTCATCACATTCCCAGTGGATCAGAAGTTTACATACACTCAATTAGTATTTGGTAGCATTGCCTTTAAATTGTTTAACTTGGGTCAAACGTTTTGGCTAGCCTTCCACAAGCTTCCCACAAAATGTTGGGTGAATTTTGGCCCATGAATTTTGGACAGAGCAGGTGTAACCGAGTCAGGTATGTAGGCCTCCTTTCCCGCACACACATTTTCAGTTCTGCCCACAAATGTTCTATAGGATTGAGGTCAGGGCTTTGTGATGGCCACTCCAATAACTTGACCTGGTTGTCCTTAAGCCATTTTGCCACAACTTTGGAAATATGCTTGGGGTCATTGTCCATTTGGAAGACCCATTTGCAACCAAGCTTTAACCTGACTGATGACTTGAGATGTTGCTTCAATATATCCACATAATTTCCCCCGCTCATGATGCCATCTATTTTATGAAGTGCACCAGTCCCTCCTGCAGCAAAGCACCCCCACAACATGGTGCTGCCACCGCCGTGCTTCACGGTTGGGATGGTGTTCTTCAGCTTGCAAGCCTCCCCCTTATTCCTCCAAACATATCGATGGTCATTATGGCCAAACAGTTCTATTTTTGTTTCATCAGACCAGAGGACATTTCTCCAAAAAGTACAAACTTTGTACCCACGTGCAGTTGCAAACCGTAGTCTGGCTTTTTATGGCGGTTTTGGAGCAGTGGCTTCTTCCTTGCTGAATGGCCTTTCAGGTTATATCGATATAGGTCGGGTGCACTTCATATATAGATACTTTTGTACCTTTTTCCTCCAGCATCTTCACAAGGTCCTTTGCTATTGTTCTGGGATTGATTTGCACTTTTCGCACCATAGTACGTTCATCTCTAGGAGACAGAACGCGTCTCCTTCCTGAGCAGTATGACGGCTGCGTGGTCCCATGGTGTTTATACTTGTGTACTATTGTTTGTACAGATGGACGTGGTACCTTCAGGCGTTTGGAAATTGCTCCCAAGGATGAAACAGACTTGTGGAGGTCTACAATTCTTGGCTGACCTTGGCTGATTTCTTTTGATTTTCCCATGATGTCAAGCAAAGAGGCACTGAGTTTGAAGGTCGGCCTTGAAATTCATCCACGGGTACACCTCCAATTGATTCAAATTATGTTATTTAGCCTATCAGGAGCTTCTAAAGCCATGACATCATTTTCTGGAATTTTCCAAGCTGTTTAAAGGCACAGTCAATGTAAAAAGGCACAGTCAATGTAAACTTCTGACCCACTGGAATTGTGATACAGTGAATTAACAATTGTTGGAAAAATGACTTGTGTCATGCACAAAGTAGATTTCCTAACCGACAAGAAATGTATGGAGGGGTTGAAAAATTTGTTTTAATGACTCCAACTTCAACTGTAGTTAAAAAAAAATCCTGTTAGCAGGCAATATTAACTAGGGAAATTGTGTCACTTCTCTTGCGTTCAGTGCAAGCAGAGTCAGGGTATATGACTTCAAGCCTATCAACTCCCGAGATTAGGCTGGCAATACTATAGTGCCTATAACAACATCCAATAGCCTCCCGCAATGAACTTTGCGACCTTTTGCCACATTTCAGGCTTCAAACAAAGATATTAAACTGTATTTTTTGTGAAGAATCAACAACAAGTGGGACACAATCATGAAGTGGAACGACATTTATTGGATATTTCAAACTTTTTTAACAAATCAAAAACTGAAAAATTGGGCGTGCAAAATTATTCAGCCCCCTTAAGTTAATACTTTGTATCGCCACCTTTTGCTGCGATTACAGCTGTAAGTCGCTTGGGGTATGTCTCTATCAGTTTTGCACATCGAGAGACTGAAATTGGCATGTTCAATGGAAAAAAAGACTAAAAACTCTGTTTTTATTGAAAGTACTAACTGAAGTGGACTGAACAAGCATACAAATCAAGTTTATACAATCACCAACACATTACAGTTATTACTGATTGTGGCCTGTTGAACTGACTGAGTGTCTCACCATGTCTCTGTGTTCCATGTAAGCACTGCTTTCTAGCAGCTCCTTCACCACATCTACATGGCCCTCCTTAGCAGCACAGATCAGAGCAGACCAGCAGTCCTGAGGAAAGGAGAATACCACATCACATCATACCGGTCACCATGGAAACAGGGAGATGACCATGACTACCGTTACGATGGAGACCTCAGGCAAAGTTCACAGTGATTGGCACATTCCCAATGACTGTCATACTGAACTGAATGTATTCATGTCGGCCTTGAAATGAACGTGTGTGTGTGTTTATCCATTGAGCTCTCCTACTCACCACATCGTCCAGGTTAACATTGGCTCCTCTCCTGATGAGCTCCTGTACTATCTCAATACTGCCCTGCTCTGAAGCCAGCATCAGGGGTGTCTGCCCATTCTGTTAGGGAGGGGGCAAAGGCAAGCATTTAGAAAGACCTAACACAATGAATGATCTCTCTTTATACAGTAATAGACCCAATCTTCATTAGACCAAATTTAGTAGACTGTGTTTCCCAAATGGAACCCTATTCTGTGTATAGGGCACTACTTTTGAGTAGGACCCATAGAACTCTGGTCAAAAGTAGCACACTACAAGGTGATAGGGTGCCAGTTAGAACACAGCCTATATATAATAACTATAGCTAGATTAGTAGACCTGTAGGCCTATTAGATAGTATGAGGATACTCACGTCACTCCTGCCGTCCACCTCCTTGAACTTGTCCAGGTGGGCCTTGAGTGCTGTAAGGTTCTCCTCCTCCACGTAGCTGAAGAGGTTCTGGATGGCCAGAGTGGTCATCTTGATGGAGGTGGTGGTGTCCATGGCTGCAGCTACTTCTCCTCACCCCCACTGCACCTGCATGGTGAGAGATCATAGAAATAGACCGCTTCATTTCAATGCGTACACTCAAAATGGCTGCCAAACCACCCATTATGGCATAATTGACTCCAATGGGAACCCCCGTTCTACTCATTCTAGTTCTGTGGGAGAAAGACAGGATAGTAGTCATGAGAAGCTAACAAAAACGTAATAAACACAATATATAGCTTAGCACCAATAACAGCAACATACATGCTTTTTCCCTCACTTGTTATAGGCTACCTTTCATTTATAAAAAGGCTAGACTATATCTATATTTTATATAAAAAGCAGTGTGAAACAGTGACCATAGAAATATAATTAATAGAATGTGCTTGGAACCGCTAACCATGGGGAGCTCCATTCTATTCATTCTAATTCTATGGTGGGTGGTGACCATGTGAGATGGAGATATAACAGAGCACATAGCCTAGTTATCTGATCCTGGCAGGCAGCCAGTGGGTCGACTCACTCCAGTGCTACCTGGCCCAGGCCTAGCTATCTCCTGGCAGATGCAAGCAATATCACACTCAGAGACTCAAGACCACTCACTCACTACTTTGGTGACAGGATTTTCACCCAGGCAGTCACAGCAGGAAGAGTTGAAAGAGATGTTTGCTTGGCTTATTCAAGTTCTCCTGGCTGCTATCATCATCTGCCATTAATGTATTTTCTCACTCAGAGAATAGCCTCTGCTTGGAAATGCATACAGTCTTCTTCCTATTTTACCGGGACACAAAATGGTAGCTAGTCTAAATTTGTTTTTTTTAGTTCTCAAAGCATGTGCCGTTATTAGTCCTGGGATATATAAAGTGTTATTACAATGTTATTATCCATTTGTTTTTGGCATAGAAAAAATATATACAGTAGCCTAAGTCATACTAGAAATTCACGGGTAACACACCAATGGCATAGAAAATATTACAACCCCAAAATATATAAATGAAAATCAACAGTGCATGTTCACAACTTACTTACCCTATTCACAGGCTCTTTGGGGAAGACATTAGGCTAGGTAGGCAACAGGCCTAAGTGATTTATCTTCCTGGCCTAACCATTAACACAAGTTTATTAATCATCATGCATTATTAGGGCTGTGACGGTCATCGATTTCTGGATGATGGTAATTGGCCAGCCAAATGACAGTGGTCTCCATAATAACCGTTCGAATAGCGGTCACCTCTCCTCTGCTCCTGACTGCAGTCATGTCTAGATGAGTACAGCTTATATCAAATTGACAACAATTAGCTTTTTTTTTTTAAATGTCTATTAGCGAATTTTTGCAGTCAGCATTTTATTGTTTAAGGCTTATGATGTTTCTTTTCTTTTCATGATGGTCTTCATCCATAACCGTCGTTACACGGTTATTCAGTAATTGTGCCAGCGCTATCCATAATGTACTCTCTCCAGAAAACTGGTCAGTTTTATTACACTAACTATATACCTATCCGACACAATACAGACAATTTAGCTTACAATTCAGCCAGCCAAGCCTACAGTGTACAATGTAACCTTAAAATGCATGGCAGGGCGCACTTAATCAAGGCTAAAAAATGAACTCATTCTGTATGACATGAAACAATGTCTAGATTAACCAGCCTGGCCGTGCTGGCAGGCTGACAGCCAGTAAAGAAAGCATTCCTTCCATCACCACAGAGAGAGCACAGCACAAGCCCTCCAGCACTCTCACACACAAACACCCTCCAGCATTCCACCACACAACACCCAGGGCCTGTTGCAGCAACAGTAACACAACAACTGAAAGCAGCCACAAAGAATAGAAAATGGAGGCAAGGCAGCCAGCAAAAGATCAAAACACATCACCGTGTGCTGCATTGCTGCCAATACCATTAACCTGTCGGCTGTCGCACACAGACAGAAGACAAGGCACAATTATTACACTGTTACAACCGTGCAATCTTACCTATGGGAATAACAGGCCTACTGTTCTCTATGTGGGTTATTTTTGTCTACTCTCGTTTCGCTCTGTAACTTTTGTCTCCACATACAGCGGTCCTGGCTAATACCTATTGACTAGGCTATTCTCCCTGGCTGTGGCTGCTGATATTGAATTATGTATGAGAATGAGATACCAATCAGCCTGTCTGGCACATGCTCAGAGGACATAGCACAGTGGAGAAAACAGGCCCAATATAGGCCAGTGGTACCACTGACCTAGAGAGTATAATATCAATCAATCAAATGTATTTTATAAAGCCCTTATTACATCATCAGTTGGTAATGTCAATACTATGATGTAGGCCTAGTTGTGAGGATGGTTTGAACCGTTAAGACCTTCCTGTCTATCTGTGGTATACAACGAATAGCCTATTTGTCACGTGTGCTCCCTCTCCGGACTCTAGGTCACAAGGCTGCTCGTTATGGCGCACACCTGTCACCAGGCGTTATTGTTTCTGTATTATGTCTGAGTGCTGTTAGTGTTTCTTGTCTTGTATTATGTTGCGTTTATTTATTAAAACACGCACTCCCTGAACTTGCTTCCCGACTCTCAGCACACATCGATACATTATAGCCCTAATTGGACATTGTACAGTATCTGTGGTATGCAGAGGATCAGGGGTTGTGGTTAAAAGCAGAATTGTGTGTTTTCAAGCAAAGAAAATTATTAAATGTATAAGAAATATCTTGCTGCACGTCTCTCTCACTCCTTTTCTCAGTCTAACCTACATGTTTCTGGTAAAATGGATGATTAACTTAAAAGCATTAGGAAATGTAGCTGCCTATTTTCTTTCTATGATAAAAAAAGACCTTGCTTTTTCACTGTAAGCAAATTTAGTTGTGGCCGATAGCCAAATTGCATTGCACTTAGGTTGTCATCTGATAAAAATGAAGCTATTTTCTTCTGAATGTGTTGAATGTTATGTGAAGTACAAATACAGTTGCATACCCCTGATCCCTCTATGATGGAAAACAAACACACTTGACTTTCAATATAAAATACAGGTGAAATGGTTTAAAACGCAGATTTTAATTGACATTGATTAGTGTTCTAAATGAGACCCCTGGAGAATATAGAAGGAATATATGACTGCTTTTAAAACTGGCAGCACAATTCTGATATATTTTTTAAATGTATTGGTCTTTTGATTAATCAATTCAGCTCACAAAAAGAGCTGATGTGAAAAGATCTGATGTGATTGGTCAAAAGACCAAATAGTCGAAAAAAGATGTGAACGCAGCCAGGCTAGTCTATCTTTAACGTTTAACCTACTGCAGTGTTTCTGTATGCTGTATCTATTTATGTTTTGTGCTTCTCTGTCCCGAAAGCAAAAGTACTGCAAAGTAATCATAGAGCAATTACATAAGCTTGGAAAGTACCTCAAAATAACTTAAAATAATAATGCAAGGTTTGGAAATTAGAGATTTACATAAATTATGCATTGTTTATGTGCGACACCACTTGTTGTATTGATACGATGCATCCGGCTACTAAACTCATCATCATCATCAGGATGTATCAAAAATGACTCGTTCGACCAATAGGGGCTAATTTCAATTTCCAACAACATTTAGATCGAGTGTATCTCGAAACGATCTATTTATCCATATCGAATGTTAACGTTAGCTACCTAAACTATCGAATGGTAGCTTAGCGCGCTCTCGCGCTAACATCTTCTAAAATAAAATAAATAGCTAGCTTTTCGTTCCTGACTGCGACCATTATTGATTGCTGTATTTTTAATAAATGTCAATGACCGTAATTAGTTGATAACATTTGTTTGACAGCGAATATGACATTTGCTAAACGGCCAGATCTCAAACAATAGAACATTCTGAGCTGCTCGAGCTGTCAATTAAACGGCATCGATCAATGGAGGACGCATTTTGATGTTCGTACGTGAGAAATGGCGATTCTCAGTCACATACCTCTGGAGTAAAACGTCTATAAATGTTCCACACTTCGGTGTTGTCGTCTCAATCCTCGATTTATATGCGTGTAAAGGCTCACTGGCTATTTATTCCCCATCCTCGACAACAGCCATTTTAGTGGACCAGAAAAATAGCACGTAAGAGTGGTTTCCTCACTGTTCGTCAACTCATCCTCCCCGCCTACAAAACTGTGACGTATGGGAGCTCTGAGAAGAAAATGTTGGAAAGATGCGGAGTCGATACTGTACAAGCTGAATTAGCCATTTGATAAAACTGCAACTTCAAAAAATTATCATATTTTATTAACTGACTAGGAAAGATTTCATATTATGTCAAATCTTTTTGTGTGTGTTGTGGATGTGTTACACATTTCAGGGTATTGCTCTCATAAATTCCCTTGTTTGGTATCACATTCACTCTCGACCCTAATTTACGAAGGAGCTGCAGTTGTGTTGTGAGGAAAATAACACGTTTTACCTGGCTGACTAATTAATGCTTATTATTTTATGTTGGGTCAAAGTCCAACATTTTATGAGGAGAGTAAAGGACATGTGCTGAGCTGTTATGCTGCTATAGCCTGGGTAGCAGCTAGCCTAGGTATCGGCTAGATAGCAGCATTACTAAACGGTAACTGAAGGCAGTGTATAGGTTTATTCACCTGGCAGAAATATTCAATAGCTTCTGATGACCTACACTGACTATGACTAGGTTTCCATCCAATTGGTGACAAGATTTTCATGCAAATATTCTAGAATCTATCAAAGTGAAGAGAGGGCATATGAATAAAAAATGACATGTCCCTTGTTATGTCGAGATCACTATTTTTCTCATGATCACTACATAACAAAATATCACAATTTTCTCGTGATCATTGACAACTAAATGTTTTATCGAGATCACGAGTTTATCAAAAGTAGCACTTGTTCAGTTGCCCGATAACCACCTCATCAAGGATCCCTGTGTTTGCAATTATCGCAATGTGCTCGTAGGGCATTAAGGCCTGAACATGCCTGACATGCAGCTCTGTCTCCAAGGCTGTGTGCAGCACCCAAAACCACAGCCAATCGCAGCTAACTTGTCTGCTAGCTAGTTAGCTAGATATTCTTGTTAGCTAGCTTGTTATGTATGCTGGTTGTTATTGCATAATTTATATGTGTATAATTTTAAGAGACACCATGTTTTGTGGATAATATTTACATTGACGGTGGGTGAGCTCCATTCCAGACAGGCTGATCAGATTATATTTCAGCCTCAGGGGCTGTTGGGCATTCACTCACTGCTGTACAATGTCGAGAAAAATTCAAGAGTGTGCTACGAAATGAATGTCAAAACGTAGTTTTCTTTGCCTTATGTCTTTATAAATGACATAGAATGAATCATTAGATTGTTCTCTATGATATTATAACCTTAATATACTTGTACTCGACAGTGTCGATGAAATAAGAACGTTAATTTGCTGTGCCCGTTGCTAGTTTAGACAGCGCTACTCTTGGTTATCGCTCTTCCATATTTGCCGTTGTAAGGTGGTACTATTTGGAGGTGTTTTCACTGGTTGAACTAATCAAAATCAACTTGATATCTTCGCCATTTTCACCTCCAGATCATAGGCTATCAAATCAAATTGTATTGGTGCATACACATGTTAAGCAGATGTTGTTGCGGGTGTAGCGAAATGCTTGTGATTCTAGCTCCAACAGTGCAGTAATATCTAACAAATAATGTCTAACAATTTAACATCAATACACAGAAATGTAAAATAATGTCAGAGCAGCATAGACTAAAATACAGTAGAATAGAATACAGTATATTCATATGAGATGAGTAGTGCAAAATATGTCAACATTATTAAAGTGGCCTGTGATTTCAAGTCTATGTATATAGGGCAGCAGCCTCTAAGGTGCTAGTGATGGCCTATACTGGCTATATTCATTGCCTATATTGGCGATTCATCTCTTTTGAGAGGGGCTGTTTCTATGGTGATTTAAAGGGAAAGACTCAGAAATACACAATGAAAACAGGAACAGGTTGTCTTCGCGGAGGGTGGGTATTGAAATTCAGTCTCTTAGCTTAGTAAACAAATATATATTTTATCCTTATTTAGACTTTGTATTCAGCAGATTTAATTTAGAAAATGACCATGTTTTCACTCACGAACATGCAAACACTAGTTAGCTTGTCAGTTAACGTTCAAAGTTGGCGCTGTTCTGCTGCATAGCAGCATGTCGGAGTTCTATTGACCAGTGACCACTTTTGATCGTGCCTATGATGACATTCTGTTCACTCTAAACATGCTAAATTATCAGACTAAATTGTCTGTAACGTTTGCACCATATGGGAGAGACATGGGGTTTGACTATTGTTTTTCTGACAGAATTCCCTATTGAATGGACATATTTGTATAAACCTTGAATTAATTTCAAATTTTATTGGTGAACACCCTAGAGGCTAATAAATCAGAATGCTTCCCTGTATGCTGTTTCTTAGGTAAGGCTCCTTGCAGGCAGATTACCTGTCAAAGTGCTTTATAGGCAGATACAGATCTGATCCAGGGGGTGAGCTTTATTCCTGGCAGGCTCTTTCATAGGTAAAGCTTCTTGCAGACAGCCTACAAGGCAGCATCCTGACTTATCAGCCTCTTAGGCTGGCATTGAATCTGATCAGCCTGCCAGGAAAACAGCACACCCACTCTTGATCATATACAGACTTGGCCAAAAGTATTGAGAATGACACAAATATTAATTTTCACGAAGTCTGCTGCCTCAGTTTGTATGATGGCAATTTGCATATACTGCAGAATGTTATGAAGAGTGATCAGATGAATTGCAAAGTCCCTCTTTGCCATGCAAATGAACTGAATCCCCCAAAAATATTTCAACTGCATTTCAGCCATGCCACAAAAGGACCAGCTGACATCATATCAGTGATTATCTCGTTAACACAGGTGTGTGTTGATGAGGACAAGGCTGGAGATCACTCTGTCATGCTGATTCAGTTCGAATAACAGTCTGGAAGCTTCAAAAGGAGGGTGGTGCTTGGAATCATTGTTCTTCCTCTGTCAACCATGGTTACCTGCAAGGAAACACGTGCCGTCATCATTGCTTTGCACAAAAAGGGCTTCACAGGCAAGGATATTGTTGCCAGTAAGATTGCACCTAAATCAACCATTTATCTGATCATCAAGAACTTCAAGGAGAGCGGTTCAATTGTTATGAAGAAGGCTTCAGGGTGCCCAAGAAAGTCCAGCAAGCGCCAGGACCGTCTCCTAAAGTTGATTCAGCTGCGGGATTGGGGCACCACCAGTACAGAGCTTGCTCAGGAATGGCAGCAGGCAGGTGTGAGTGCATCTGCACGCACAGTGAGGTGAAGACTTTTGGAGGATGGCCGGTGTCAAGAAGGACAGCAAAGAAGCCACTTCTCTCCAGGAAAACATCAGGGACAGACTGATATTCTGCTAAATGTACAGGGATTGGACTGCTGAGGACTGGGGTAAAGTCATTTTCTCTGATGAATCCCCTTTCCGATTGTTTGGGGCATCTGGAAAAAAGCTTGTCCGGAGAAGACAAAGTGAGCGCTACCATCAGTCCTGTCATGCCAACAGTAAAGCATCCTGAGAGCATTCATGTGTGGTGTTGCTTCTCAGCCAAGGGAGTGGGCTCACTCACAATTTTGCCTAACACAGCCATGAATAAAGAATGGTACCAACACATCCTCCGAGAGCAACCTCTCCCAACCATCAAGGAACAGTTTGATGATGAACAATGCCTTTTCCAGCATGATGTAGCACCTTGCCATAAGGCAAAAGTGATAACTAAGTTACTCGGGGAACAAAACATCGATATTTTGGGTCCATGGCCAGGAAACTCCCCAGACCCTAATCCCATTGAGAACTTGTGATCAATCCTCAAGAGGCGGGTGGACAAACAAAAACCCACATATTCTGACAAACTCCAAGCATTGATTATGCAAGAATTGGCTGCTATCAGTCAGGATGTGGCCCAGAAGTGAATTGACAGCATGTCAGGGCTGATTGCAGAGGTTTTGAAAAAGAAGGGTCAACACTGCAAATTTTGACTCTTTGCATCAACTTCATGTAATTGTCAATAAAAGCCTTTGACACTTATGCAATGCTTGTAATTATACGTCAGTATTCCATTGTAAAAAAAGATCTAAAGATACTAAAGCAGCAAACTTAGTGGAAATTAATGTGTCATTCTCAAAACCTTTGGCCACGACTGACTGCTAATCTGCCTGCAAGGAGCTTACCTATGAAACTGCCTTCAAGGCAGAATCCTGATTTATCAACCTCAAGCTCCAAGGCTGAAATTAAATTTAATCAGCCTGTTAGGAATGGATCTCCCCCACTCTGTAAATGTAAATATACTTTTATCCATAAATCATGAAGTGTCCCAATTACACCGTGTACAAAACATTAGGAACAAAATGGGGTGCAACTCAATATTAGGAAGGTGTTCCTAATGTTTTGTGCACTCAGTGTATACATAACAGTTATGCAAGCTAATAACCAGCATAGATAACATGCTAGCTAGCTCGCTCGCAAGACTAGCCAAGTTAGCTACGTTGTTGCTTGCATGCGATTGGCTGTGGTCTTGGGGGTGGCACACAGCCTAGGAGACAGGGCTGCCTGTCAGGCATCATTCAGGGTTTAAATGCCCCAGGACCTCTTAGCTCAAGTTAAGGGACGTTTAGCTTGCTTCCATTCTAATTTATAAACTGATAATGAGCTCCAAACACAAATGAAAGCATGATGTTAACATAAAATGTACCACCCCTTAGTGTAGCAATCAATAAAAATGAATGCTGATCCACCGTAGCCTCTGCCGACTGTCAATCATACTGTCAATCAATTTTCCACTCCTATTTATAGTGTATCTTTATCTCGACAAAACAACTTTTTTATGTCATGATCATCAGAAAATGATCTTGTGATCTCGACAAAACACATTTTGTTATGTCCTGATCATGCGATAAATCAATTGTGATATCTACATAATGAGGGAATTACTTTTGTATTGATAGGTTCTCTCTGGATTTTCGTAATAAGCCGTTTATTATGCGCATTTTTCATATTTTTGTTGCAGAGAAAAACCAGAGTGCAATGAAGCATTGCACCCAAAATGTAATTCTAAAATCTTAAGTTCAGTATGTGTCCATCACATTGTAAACTTTTCCACTATTTGTATCACAAAAACTGTTGTGTTAAATAACAAATGTGCCTACTCTGGTTTTGACACGTGCGCTCTAACCCAAACTCGCAGATACAGTGTGGGTATGCTGTGCGGGTAGGCTCGTCTACACGATATTATGGATAAAAGCGAAAATATGTGTATTTGTCAAACGGTAGTCAAGAATCGCTCATCATGGCATCAGAATAAGACCCTCGATATTTATTGGAAATGATCATTAAGATCACCGTGAAATTCATCATAATTTATTTCATCAGTAGCCTGATAAACTGCGTGATATCCCAAATCGTAGTGGGAGGACCACATACCATATCATCATAGGACCAAGTTTACCTCGATATGATGGTTATTATATCAATATTTGCGCATAAAAGGTGTTTCCACCGCCATTCTCGCATAATTAATTTGAGACACAAAAAGATCCCACCATGTCGAACGAACAAATGATCTGTCTGCATTTCTAAAAATTGCACCATAACTTCCTGTTTCCATCACAGCTGTCGTGATTTTTATAGGGTATGACTTTACTTTCGTAAAAACTGGATGGAAACATGGTTACTGACACAGAGGCAGGTGCCTGTGAAAAGCTACAGGCCTACATTTCTGAGCTCTGACTGGTTTGCCTGCTAGCAGTAGAACTAATACTGTGCCTTAAATAGACCCACCTACAGTGGCCTATGTGGAGGTAATACTCTAGCCAATCAAACAGTGCTGTCAGGGAGTAAACAAAAAAGGTTTCCCAAAACAAATACAATGTCTTTGACTTGTAAATTAAGCCTTGTAGGTTGTAAATTGAGGATCTTTAAGTTTTTTTTTTTCAATCATGCCCTGCTCAGTAATCTTGTCCACCAGCCAGCTTTCTCTCTGTCAAACTTATATGGTAGCAATTGAGCCTTAGGACGAGGTTCTCCTGTGTAATAACACTGTAATAAGAACAATTACACCAGTTATTAATTTTCCTTTTGCATATCACACTTACTATGTCAAGTTGCGAAAAGATCAATCTTTTAATCACATCATATACAAAAACAAACCATCCACATCATCCACATGAACAAGTAGCGCGGTTGGCTGAACAAGTAGCGCGGTTGGGGTTAGGATGAGCGCACCATTCTCCTTTCACCAGGGCCCCAAGCAAAGGTTTCTCACAATTACCATAGTTAACTCACAATAGACTCAAGAAGTAGGTTTAGTTTTCACTTCCCCCTGTAATGAAAATAGAATCAGAACTGTCTGAAGAAGAGGAGTGTTCATAAATACTGTAATGTTGTCCCTTTCACCTCCAACTTAACAGTATGTCAGGTTGATTTTCTTACCTTAACACCACCTTTTCACCTTTGTCGAACATACCACAAGTCCATTGGAATCACATAAATAACATGTACATGAAATGACAAAACATTGACCTCTACACATGGAAATACTACACCATCTTGCCTCTCACACTACTGACACACATAAATCATGAATAAGTAGGAGTTAGTAAGTACTCTTGGTGCCGTTATGTAAAAAGCATACAATGACTTAACTGAATAAAACAGCAGTGGCATTGAAGTCAGCCCATAACATCACTCAGTAAAAGCAAACAGTCTGGAGTAGGTCCTTCGATGTCACCATATCCCTAAATAGTGCACTACTTTTGACCAGGGCCCTTAGGGCTTTGGTCAAAATAACTGTACTGCTGTATGTAGGGAAAGGGGTGTAATTTGTACACATTCCATGTTGAGACTATGAATCATATCATGTAAAAAGACATTGAGGACACTGCCATCTTGTTTTCCTTCTCTTTAATTCTTCATACTTCCTGTATCATAGAGAAGTTAACTTACATTTGCTTTTCACCAGGACTAAAACACTAATTAGTCACCGTTAACTGAGAGAACACTTCAATCTCGCCCTCCTGATACTAAAACCTGTTCACCTCAAGTGAGAAACACAGCCCAGACAATATCCAATGTGAGAAGGATAGACAAAAGCTAACAACAAAAAAAAGATTGTGGAGAAAGAGACAAAGGGTATAAGGCAAGTCTGCATACTCCCATAATACAGTAATAGTACAATACTGGCATTTCATCACCGGGACCCATCCATCCCACTCCACCCCAGACACAAATCATCATAATACAGTAGAGTTGCATCCCAAATGGCACCCTATTCCCTTTGAAGTGCACTAAATAGGGAATAGGGTGCCATTTTGGACATATCCCAAAGCCATACATCCTTCCCTCCATGGTGTGGTTGCTGCTCAGTCTCAGTGCCATGTGACTGAATGATAATCATCATCCCACTCCAAAACAGAGACAAACAGAGGCAGGTTGGTCAGGTTTGTCAAAGTTTGTTTGTTAGAATCTACTCCTCTATCCACCTCACTCTCTCTCTTTATAAGTGGATTTAATACAGTGTTGGACAGTCCCCTGCAGTCCTCGGTGCTAGTCTCTCTGTGTGTCCACCTTTAGCTGGTCTGGTTCTGCTTCATGTGGCCTTGGTCTTCTGGTTGCAGTTGCTGTCTGTGGAGGTGGAGTCCAGGTGGGAGAGGATGGGGGCCAGATGCAGGCCTTTCTGCTGCTCTTTCAGGCGCAGGTGTCGGGGCTTGACTGGCAGGGCTACGGCCAGGAGAACACAGCCGATGTGGACGCTGAAGTACCAGGACCTGGGAGGGGAGAGGTGGGATGATTTAGGGATCAATATAAGAATCAGAATTTGACAACTTATAACAAATATTGCAAGGAATTTCTCTTGGTGTTGGACACCGAATGTTCACATCAACTATCACAACAAGTTCATTCAACTTCTCAGAAAAGGGGGAAAAAAAGCTACTGTGTAAGGATAATTATTGTCAACATCAAATGTGTTTAATGCCCTTGACTATTCTCAGAGCTCAAACATCTAATCTCTCTAGAGCTTGCTAGCGCTATTCGTATTATAAATTCACTGAATAAAAATATAAAATGCAACAATTTCTAATATTTCACTAAGTTAGTTCTTAAAAGGAAATCAGTCAATTGAAATGCATTCATTAGGCCATAATCTATGCATTTCACATGACTGGGAATACAGATATGCATCGGTTGGTCACAGATACTTAAAAAAAAGGTAGGGGCGTGGATCAGAAAACCAGTTAGTATCTGGTGCGACCACCATTTGCCTCATGCAGCGCAACACATCTCCTTCGCATAAAGTTGATCAGGCTGTTGATTGTGGCCTGTGGAACGTTGTCTCACTCCTCTTCAATGTCTGTGCGAAGTTGCTGGAGATTAGTGGGAACTGGAACACGCTGTCATACACGTCAATCCAGAACATCCCAAACATGCTCAATGGGTGACATGTCTGGTGACAATGCGAGCCATGGAAAAACTGGAACATTTTCAGCTTTCAGGAATTGTGTAGAGATCCTTGCGACATGTGGCCGTGCATTATCATGCTGAAACATGAAGTGATGGCGGCGGATGAATGCCACGACAACGGGTCTCGTCACAGTATCTCTGTGCATTGAAATTGCCATAGATAAAATGCAATTGTGTTTGTTGTCTGTAGCTTATGCCTGTCCATATCATAACCCAACCGCCGCCATGGGGCACTCTGTTCACAACGTTGACATCGCCAACACGACGCCATACACGCTGTCTGACGTCTGCCCGGTACAGTTGATACAGCGATTCATCAATGAAGAGCACACTTCCCCCGGGGTGCCAGTGGTCATCGAAAGTGAGCATTTTCCCACTGAAATCGATTACGATGCCGAACTGCAGTAAGGTCAAGACCCTGGTGAGGACGACAATCACGTAGATGAGCTTCTTGAGACCGTTTTTGACATTTTGAGCAGAAATTCTTTGGTTGTGCAAACCCACAGTTTAATCATCTGTCCGGGTGGCTGGTCTTAGACGATCCTGCAGGTGAAGAAGCCAGATGTGGAGGTCCTGGGCTGGCGTGGTTACATTACATTTGGTCTGCGGTTGTGAGGCCGGTTGGACGTACTGGCAAATGATCTAAAACTATGTTGGAGGCGGCTTATGGTCGAGAAATGAACAACAGCCCTGGTGGACATTCCTGCAGTCAGCGTGCAAATTGCACGCTCCCTCAAAATTTGAGACATCTGTGGCATTGTGTTGTGTGACAAAACCGCACATTTTAGATTAGGCTTTTATTGTCTCCAGCACAGGGTGCAAATGTGTAATGATCATGTAGTTTAATCAGCTTCTTGATATGCCACACCTGTCAGGTGGATGGATTATGTTGGCAAAGGAGAAATGCTAACTAACAGGGATGTAAACAAATTTGAGCACAACATTTTAGAGAAATAAGGTTCTTGTGCATATGGAACATTTCTGGGATCTTTTATTTCAGCTCATGGAACATGGGACCAACACTTTACATGTTGCATTTATATTTTTGTTCAGTGTATGTCTGTCAGAAGGACTAATGGTCCTCTACATTTCAGCGATAAATTAGCCTGTTGGTCAGAGTTTTAGATAAAAACACAATTGTTCTTGCACTTCCATCCAAGGTCAAACTATGAATACTTTTTTTAGACTTGAGTGAGGTAACGTACTATTCTCTGGATGTGTACCATACGGCACCCTATTCCCTATAGTGTGCACTACCCTATTCCCTATAATGTGCACTACTTTTGACCAGAGCCCTATAGGATGCCATTTACAGTTGAAGTCGGAAGTTTACATAAACTAGTTTTAGTGACTCCAACCTAAGTGTTTCAACCACTCCACAAATTTCTTGTTAACAAACTATAGTTTTGGCAAGTCGGTTAGGACATCTACTTTGTGCATGACAAGTCATTTTTTCAACAATTGTTTACAGACTGATTATTTCACTTATAATTCACTGTATCACAATTCCAGTGGGTCAGAAGTTTACATGCACTAAGTTGACTTTGCCTTTAAACAGCTCGGAAAATTCCAGAAAATTATCTCATGGCTTTAGAAGCTTCTGATTGGCTAATTGACATCATTTGTGTCATTTGGAGGTGTATCTGTGGATGTATTTCAAGGCCTACCTTCAAACTCAGTGCCTCTTTGCTTGACATCATGGGAAAATCAAAAGAAATCAGCCAAGACCTCAGAAAAAAAATTGTAGACCTCTACAGGTCTGGTTCATCCTTGGTTGCAATTTCCAAATGCCCAAAGGTACCACGTTCATCTGTACAAACAATAGTGCAAAAAAGAAACAAACAAAAATAGAACCGTTTGGCCATAATGACCATCGTTATGTTTGGAGGAAAAAGGGGGAGGCTTTGCAAGCCGAAGAACACCATCCCAACCGTGAAGCACGGCGGTGGCAGCATCATGTTGTTGGGGTGCTTTGCTGCAGGACGGACTGGTGCACTTCACAAAATAGATGGCATCATTGGGGGGGGATTATGTGGATATATTGAAGAAACATCTCAAGACATCAGTTTAAGCTTGGTCGCAAATGTGTCTTCCAAATGAACAATGACCCCAAGCATACTTCCAAAGTTGTGGCAAAATGGCTTAAGAACAACCAAGTCAAAGTATTGAAGGGGCCATCACAAAGCCCTGACCTCAATCCTATAGAAAATTGTGGGCAGAACTGAAAAAGCGTAAGTGAGCAAGAAGGCCTACAAACCTGACTCAGTTACACCAACTCTGTCAGGAGGAATGGGCCATTATTCACCCAACTTATCGTGGGAAGCTTGTGGAAGGCTACCCGAAACGTTTGACCCAATTTAAAACATTTAAAGGCAATGCTACCAAATTCTAATTGAGTATGTAAACTTCTGACCCACTGAGAATGTGATGAAAGAAATAAAAGCTGAAATAAATCACTCTCTACTATTATTCTGACATTTCACATTGTTAAAATAAAGTGGTGATCCTAACTGACCTAAGACAGGGGATTCTTACTAGGATTAAATGTCAGAAATTGTGAAAAACTGAGTTTAAATGTAGTTGGCTAAAGTGTATGTAAACATCCGACTTCAACTGTAGGATGCAAACATAGTTTCTTGCCACTCACCTGTAGAACTTCATAGAGGGCCCGACAGACAGCAGCACAAAAGGCACCACAGTGTAACAAATGGCAATCTGGGTGCCCGCCCACGTGATCACATCGTACACTAGCTTGTGTGACGGCGAGCCCAGAAAGTGTGGCCTCACGTTGTGTCTCATCTGGAGAGAAAAAAAGAACCAAAGCAACAAATTCAGTGGAGCAAAAGAAGAAGTGAGACAAAATGTATAAACGACCCTTCTAAATCTCCTGCCCTGCCCTTAACTCTCTCTCTTTCTCTCTCCCTTGCCAAGTTCACATTTCCCATATCTAAGGTTGCGTCCTGAATGGAACCCTATTCCCTTTATAGTGCATGGGCCCTGGTTAGAAGTAGTGCACTATATAGGGAGTAGTGTACAATTTGGGATGCAACCAAGAGTCACGTTTTCAACTGGACTTTCTCTCTCGGCTCGTCCATCAGTGGTGATCTGCCTCGGTGGGTCTCAAAGTGACTCAGGTGATGCTCCATTAGCCTGATTCCTGCCCTGTCTGCTCTCCATCTGTCTATCTGGCTGGCCTGTTATCTGTGCAGTCTAGCAGCTGGACCCAGGCTGCATCTGAAATGCCACCCGACTCCCTACACACAGTGTACAAAACATTAGGAACACCTTCCTAATATTGAGTTGCTTTTTACCCTCAGAACAGTCTCAATTCGTCGGGGCTGCTGGCTCATGTTGACTCCAATGCTTCCCACAGTTGTGTCAAGTTGGCTGGATGTCCTTTGGGTGGTGGACCATTCATGAAACACATTGGAAACTGTTGAGCGTGACCAGCAGCGTTGCAGTTCTTGACATACAGTACATGTGTACCTGGCACCTCCTACCCTTCCTCTGCACTGATTGAAGTGGATTTAACAAGTGACATCAATAAGGGACCATAGACTGACCAGGTGAAAACTATGTCATGGAAAGAGCAGATGTTCCTAATGTTTTGTACACCGATAGGGACCAGGGCTCTGGTCAAAAGTATTACACTAAGGAATAGGGTGCCATTTGGGATGCAGATCCAGTCTCTAATAAATATGCTACTTCATTCAGGCTACGCAATCAGAGCACAGAGTCTCCATGGTGGACTAACTATGAGTGATCCCTTAACCCACACTGGTGATGCAGAAATAAAGAACCATCAGGATGAACGTGGCATTTTGTTTTATCAGGATGTCTATGGTGATAGCTGAAGTCATTGACATAAGAAAAAAAATGTAATTTGTTTAAGCGGATACTGTGAATCACTTTTTTTTAAAACTTTTTAATTTTTATTTTTTTAAATCGGTGCTTTTGAAAAGTTTAGGGCTTAGTGAGTCTCGACAGAAACAGACTTGAGTGAGAGAGAGGCCAGCTTGTGTCTGAGTGTCAGTGTTTGTTTTAGAAGGGGGAGATATGGAAAATGAGAGATATACAGAAAAAGGGAGAAACATAAAGAGACACAGAGAGAGCGAGAGAGAGAGAGATACAGAGACAGTACTCACGGCGCGTGCAGCCAGCGTGACCACAATGCCGGTGAGGAAGGTGAGGTAGTATCCAGGATAGGCTCCGTGCCACATGGCCGACAGGATGAAGGTAGCTGCCGTGGGGTTGTAGGGACAGCGCTCATAACACACCCTGCACACACACACACACACACACACACACGTTCTATGGATTTCAATTTTTTCTGCATCCATTGATAGCAACCATTAGTCTGTGTGATTAACACATCAACCATTAGTCTGTGTGATTAACACATCAACCATTAGTCTGTGTGATTTTACACATCAACCATTAGTCTGTGTGATTAACACAGCTAGAGCTGTGTTAATAAAACAAGGGCGGATCCCGAAGGGGCCCAGGGCCGGATCTTTTTACAAAAACGTCTGTAAAGTCTGAATAGTTTGAGCTAAAAACGATTAAATAGCCATCTATGAAAAGCTGAGACTCTCACGAACATGCATGTTTTACTCTAGGAAGCTCACAGGCTAAACAAGAGTCGTTAGAAGGTAAGGGGTGCTTCTACATAAAAGATCATTGGATATCCCAGTACATAGTGTCCATAATACTATAATAAACTCACATAGTTGAGGTCACAAACTCCACACAGTTGTCACTGACTAGCTGGATATTCATTTCTCACAGAGCAAACAATTTCTATACCTACATCATTTTCATCAGGTTTTTGCTTTGGCAGACATTTTTTGTGTGTGACGTGTCAACAAAACTCATGAATGCAACTATGTATGCCAATTTCTTTGTGTTCTACATGTAGCCCTGGTTGTCCTGAAAAGAAAATGGTAAAATACTTCATTGTGAGGCTAAATATGAGGGCTGTACATTCAGATAAATGAAAGTCAGATTTTTGCTGGGGTCTCAGAACTGATAGGGTTAATGGAAACTACTGTTAGTGCTAACAAAATCCACTAGGTGGCACACTTTTATACAGACAGACAAGTCCCCAGTGCCATGAGTATAGGCACATCCACAAGTTATTTAGGGCACACCTCACATTAAATAAGAATAAAGCCTCAACTGTAATTACTGTATTGTATTTAAATGTATTCTATTTAAATGTATTTAAATAGTATGTACAATGTGGCTGCAAAACTGGTGTTGATAATTAGAGAAAGAAATGGATGAAATTACACTTTGTGTCTTTACCAATTACAGACTAATCCTGGTTTCTTTTGTCTCTGTACCTTTTGAGCCAATGTGCCGTCTGTATATTCCAGTTATCGAGGAACATCTTAAAGCTGGTGGCAAACTGGAACCAAGGGAGAGAATGAAAACATCAGTATACAGTAACTTTAGCTTGGATTCGAGTTATGATAAACATACCGAGGCATGAATGAAGACAAATGGCACAAAAATGACAAATAAATCAAACCTCAATATCCGTTATCCTCAGATTGGAGATGAGATCCCAACGTGGTGAGCCGTCACTGGTGTATCCGTTGAACCCAAAGCCTGCTGCGTTGTTGATGGCATCGGCTGTTCAGAATGAAAACACGTACTTTAAGGAACACCATCATCCATCCACTCACATGTCCCATCTGCACTGTCAATCCATCAATCAATCACTTGTATTTTATAAAGCCCTTCTTTACATCCGCAGTTGTCACAAAGTGCTTAACAGTTACCCGGCCTTGACCCTAAAGAGCAAGCAAAGCAGAAGTGAAAGCACAGTGGCCAGGAAAAACTCCATAGGAGGAAGAAACCTTGAGAGAAACTCAGCTCAGAGGGGATGTAATTGCATCCACAAAGTGCACCATTTATTAGTGATGATAATATCATTATAGACATTCATTTATATTATTAACATCAGATCATCCATCATCCTAATAACAGCGTATTAATATCAAAGTGCAGGACAATACAGAAGCTATACATCATGTTTATGACCAGTAAAGTGAAGCACCATATTCCTTTGAGCTCCTGCAGAAGGCAGTGTGGAACAACATGACAATGAGGCAGTGCATCCGTTCCCTCTGTGTGTGTGTGTGTGTGTGTGTGTGTGTGTGTGTGTGTGTGTGTGTGTGTGTACAGAGAAACACCAAGTGAATCCCACCTCTACCTGCTTGTTATCACCATACTCTCACACCTTGCTGCAAACAAACACACGCATGCACACCTTGTTACAAACACTTCCATGATTAATTCAGCACTCCTCTCGTGTGGACATTGCAGACCCTAAGAATAACAAGGCCAAATTTTGGATATCGGTGAGGAGAAGCTGGATTTCTGATGTCAAGGATGCTACCTCCATTAGAGATGTGTCAAATACAACCGGCACATTAACAGTCAACGGATTCAGGGAAACTAAACTGCTGATCGAAGTTGGACTGATTTCATCACCTTTAAAGCTCATCTGTTCTCAGTCTGGGAGGGGTTACTTGTCAACATGGAATAATGGAGGATATTATAGCTAAGAATTGTTTTCAGGGTCAATCAATGAAAAGAAGCCTAAAGATGGAGCTTTACAATGGGAAACTGTCTACGACTACATCCCGACTCTCCTTCCTTCTCCCACACTCCCCATCATGGATTTGAAAGTGTTGGATTGGTTTAAACATTGGTTGAAGGGCAAGTGCACACTTCGAAAGAAGGGTGGAGAATCAGAAGGCAGCCTATGGAAGAGACAGAGGACCCACCCAGTGTCCAGACGAAGTAGTACTTGGGCCGGGTGGTCAGCATGGACAGGTAGAGGTAGACCACCTGGGCGTAGAAGGGCGTGGTGGCGATGAAGTCGTCGTCGATGTTCCGTTCCACAGGGAACACTTTACACACGGACAGGAAAACCATGAGGGAGAAGAAACAGGTGGCCAGTTTACGGACGACTTCAATCTGAGGAATGGGAGGGGGGGAAAACGTCAGCCATTAAAAACCGTGTTAAACTCACATCGGCTATGTATAATTGAGCTCTTCGCAAGAAAAGACAAAAGACAGCCATGTTGCTATTCCTTCAGTGAATAGGGAATACTGTGCATTTACTACACAGCAATGGTGTCCTCTTAGAAAGAATGTTTCAGACAAGCATTGGTAATAGTTGGCATGTTTTAAAAGCAGAGCATGCTGCCCATTTGGTAACTTTCCAAAACATCATAGTGGCATTTGAGACCAATGCTTACGTTTGGGGAGGGGTCCGTTTGTTTGTGCCTGCCATTGGCCTTCCCATTTGTCTGCTGGTCTCTATGGCGACGGCAGGGCGTACCCTCAATGAAGGCGATGTAATCGTTGTAGGAGCAGGTGGGGCCGGCCAGGATGCCCATGAAGTTGCAATTGTAGCTGAAGTACTCAAGCAGACTGGGCATCCTCCTACAGGGGAGGATGGAAGAGACACAGAGACAGTCATAACACAGTCCTTACAGTGAAGGGGGAGACAGTCAACATAGAGATAGTGACAACTTTGACACAAAAGGGACTCACGGAAACCATCACAACACGGTCGCCCAGTCATTACAGTGACAGTACAGACTGTGATGCTGACTGATACAGGCATAGAATCCACAAAGACTCTCTCTACCTCTCTCAAGATAAATAATGTAACTAAAGGCATTTTTAAATAACCTTTTAAAAAGAGCTACATGAAATGCCTATGGCTAGAGACTAAGGGTCGGTTTTGGAATTCAGCCACTACAGAGACAGAGCGTCCTTACATGATCATACAGGAAGCTGCCATTTTCTGCTCAAAATAACAAAAACATACGTGTAAAACATACTTTATAGCCAGGATTTTCTGATTTGGAGTCAGCTGCTCCTCTTTCCGGCACATTCCTGTTGGGGGGAGGGACGCAGAGATGAACACATATGTAATGCTTGCTTTTGATCAGGGTGGTTTGTGTTCAAGATACTCACTTTGACTTTCTAATGTATTGGAACGAAAACATTTCATAACAGTATATATGGTTGACAAAGGTGAGGCCACCATTCCATGCCCATAGACTTCCTCCCAGAGAGAGGCAGTGTTCTGAGAAGTCAGTGCTGTCCTGTCCTCTCCTGTGACTGTCCAGTGTGGGTATTGATATCCATTACGTCACAGTGGTCGGTCTCGCTCTCTCTCACTCTTTGTAGATCCCTGCTGATCTAAGGGCTAAGTAACAGATGCTAAACTTCCAGAAAGTGTGGAGCCCCGTTGTCTCGGCAACCCCTCTTGTTGCACACCACACCCTGGGGATGAGGCGACCGGAGGGAAGCGGGCCAAATAATTCTGAGTTGTTTATGGGGGCCATTACTCTGATAACAAGATAAGTACAGCTAATCAGCTCATTATATTACAGCCTAATGCCTGCTAGGGACTGGAGCCACATGTGACACAGGCCATCCCTCATCCCTGTGTGTGTGTGTGTGTGTGTGTGTGTGTGTGTGTGTGTGTGTGTGTGTGTGTGTGTGTGTGTGTGTGTGTGTGTGCGTGCGTGGCAAGCTATTTATTTTGATGAAGCTATTGCTCCTTATTCTCTCGAACACATACTTTCTATTCTGCTTTCTTCTTCTCTTTTAGTTTTGGTCCGTGTGGCAGTTATCAGAGCACAATAGAATGTGTACTCATAAACGTACTGGGAACACAGCCTTATGATCCGGACTCCTCCACATTTCTATGGCGAAATGGAGTAAGTATGTGAGATGTTCCAGCGATGTGGGGGTATTAAACATGCCATAACATTGGAAGTGATGTGAGGAATATCCCATGACGTTACTAGTGCATGACTTCTGTCTTTTGGTCCATCTGACATCAGAGGAGGAGACAGGCTTATGTGATTAATCCAGAAATATATTCTCTATGTCTGGTTTGAAGGGGGGGGAAAAGCTCCTTTACTTACCATCGTGGATTTCAAACGTCAAGCTAGTGATCTTCTGTGTTATCACCATCATAGGCCTATGGAGAGAGAGGGAGACAGAGAGAGAGAGAGTAAGAGAGAGTGAAAGTGTAAAAGAAACTAGGGGTAGAGGAAATGAAATAAGTGATCATAAGCAAAAGCTATATTAGGATATAAAAGCCGTCCCATGAATTCAGGCATGGTTTCACACAATCTTCCGACACAATGTTACATGAGGACATCGGGGCATTGTATTACCGCACTCGAGTCTTACCCTGTGAAGTCAGCAGAGTACATGCCATAGTCGAAGACGTACACACGCGTGATCTGGCAGAAGCTTAGATACCCCAGGGCCACCACCAAACAGTATCTGAGAATAAAGACAGACAAAAATCACAATAGCTCACTACTAGGGCTGGGAATTGCCAGGGACCTCATGGTACGATATTATCACGATACTTAGTTGCCGATAAGATATGTACTGCGATTTTCACGATGCTATATGTATTGCGATTCGATACTGCGATTAGATGTTCCAAACATATTCTTCACTACATGCCTGCTGCAGAGAGATGAAAGAATGAATCAGAAAACAAGTTTTGATCATTTAGGGAAATACAAAGTTGGAAGTTTACATACACTTTAGCCAAATACATTTAAACTCACTTTTTCCACAATTCCTGACATTTAATCCTCGTAAAAATTCCCTGTTTTAGGTCAGTTAGGATCACCACTTTATTTTAAGAATGTGAAATGTCAGAATAATAGTAGAGAGAATGATTTATTTTAGCTTTTATTTCTTTCATCACATTCCCAGTGGGTCAGAAGTTTACATACATTCAATTAGTATTTGGTAACATTGCCTTTAAATTGTTTAACTTGGGTCAAACGTTTCGGGTAGCCGTCCACAAGCTTCCCACAATAAGTTGGGTGAATTTTGGTCCATTCATCCTGACAGAGCTGGTGTAACTGAGTCAGGTTTGTTGGCCTCCTTGCTCGCACACGCTTTTTCAGTTCTGCCCACAAATTTCTATAGGATTGAGGTCAGGCCACTCCAATACCTTGTTGCCACAACTTTGGAAGAATGCTTGGGGTCATTGTCCATTTGGAAATCCCATTTGTGACCAAGCTTTAACTTCCTGACTGAGTTCTTCAGATGTTGCCTCAATATATCCACATAATTTCCCTTCCTCATGAAGCCATCTATTTTGTGAAGTGCACCAGTCCCTCCTGCAGCAAAGCAGCCCCACAACATGATGCTGTCACCCCTGTGCTTCACGGTTGGGATGGTGTTCTTTGGCTTGCAAGCCTCCCCCTTTTTCCTCCAAAAATAACAATGGTCATTATGGCCAAACAGTTCTATTTTTGTTTTACATCAGACCAGAGGACATTTCTCTAAAAGGTACGATCTTTGTCCCCATGTGCAGTTGTAAACCGGCTTTTTTGTGGTGGTTTTGGAGCAGTGGCTTCTTCCTTGCTGTGCGGCCTTTCAGGTTATATCGATATAGGACTCGTTTTACTGTGGATATAGATACTTTTGTACCTGTTTCCTCCAGCATCTTCACAAGTCCTTTGCTGTTGTTCTGGGATAGATTTGCACTTTTCGCACCAAAATAGATTCATCTCTAGGAGACAGAACACGTCTCCTTCCTGAGCGGTATGACGGCTTTGTGGTCCCATGGTGTTTATACTTGCGTACTATTGTTTGTACATATGAACGTGGTACCTTCAGGCATTTGGAAATTGCTACCATGGATGAACCAGACCTGTGGATAATTATAATTTTTTGGCTGATTTCTTTTGATTTTCCTTATGACGTCAAGCAAAGAGGCACCGAGTTTGAAGGTAGGCCTTGGAATACATCCACAGGTACACCTCCAATTGACTCAAATTATGTCAAATTAGCCTATCAGAAGCTTCTAAAGCCATGACATAATTTTCTGGAATTTACCAAGCTGTTTAAGAATTTACCCACTACATGGACATTTGGTCTGGGATGGCAGAATCGTGGCATAAGACGACTAATATCCTACAGTCTGTGCTGGCCGAAAGGTGACAAAAGACGACGTCTCCATGGAGACAGAGCTGTTGAGCATGGGTATCATAATCATTCCGTAAACATCCCAGCAGGACGTAGAGCAGCTCGTCTCTGTCAGTAAGTCACTCAGCCAGTCAGTCACACACCTACTCCTGCGGCCTCATTATCGAACAGAGGGATCTTGCGGGTGCTCTGTGTTGCTCCGTGTTGATGTTCATGCACTAGCTTAAAGCTTGGTATGTCCTTAATAGGCACATCTCTCTCCATCTCCCTCTTTCAGCCTCATCTACACTTAGCCTACCCTCTCTTTCTTACGGCAAAAATCGTGGCAAAAAATTGCAAAACTTGTACAGTCTGTGCAGGCCATGGAGACAGAGCTGTTGAGCATGGGTATCATAATCAACCCATAATCATTTCAACAGGACACATTTAGTCACTCAGCCAGCCAGTCATTCAGCTAGCCAGCTGGCCAGTCAGCCAGTCAGTGAGCTAGCCAGTGAGCCAGTCAGTCAGCTAGCCAGCCAGTCAGTGAGCCAGTCAGTCAGTCAGTCAGCTAGCCAGCCGGCCGGCCAGCTAGTCAGTGAGCTAGCCAGTGAGCCAGTCAGTCAGCTAGCCAGCCGACCAGTCAGTCAGCTAACCAGCCAGCCAGCCAGCCAGTCAGTGAGCCAGTCAGTCAGTCAGTCAGCTAGCCAGCCGGCCAGTCAGTCAGCTAGCCAGCCGGTCAGTCAGCCAGTCAGCTAGCCAGCCAGTCAGTGAGCTAGCCAGCCAGCCAGTCAATCAGTCAGTATGCTAGCCATTCAGCCAGTCACCCACCTGCTCCTGCTGTCTCATTATTGAGCAGAGCGGGGATCTAGCGGGTGCTCTGTGGTGCTCTGGCACATCTCTCTCCATCTCCCTCTCTCAGCCTCATCTACAACAAGCCTACCCTCTCCTTCTTACTTCCTCCCTCGCTCTCGCTCCTTGTCTTTCCCACCCTCTTCCCCAGTCTCTTCCACCCTCTCTCTCCCTTTTCCTCCCTCCCTCTTTCCTTCTTCCTCCCCTCTCTCTCTGGCAGTGCTCTGAACTCAGGAGGTACAGTGGATAGTGGCTCTGTTACTCCCAGACAGCCTCCCAAAAAACACCCTATTTCCTATTTAGTTCACTACTTTTGACCAGGGCCCACAGGGGGTGGAAATATGGTGTCATTTGGGACACACAGCCTCTAAATCATCAGAGAGGAGACGATTATATCTCACAGCCTGCACAGTCCATACACGTGCACAACCCACACACATCCCCACAGGAAGAGAGGAAATGTGTGTGTGTGTGTGCGCGTGGCAGGGAAGGCATGTTAAGTCTCAAGGAGTACACCACACTCTCAGTCTTCACACACACTCCATGGCGATGACTCATGCAGTCAAGCTCCCTGCAGACTATGAGGGTCAGGAAGGAGAGACTAGGGCGGGGGGGGGGGGGGGACAAGGAGAGAGGAAAGGAGGAGACTACTAGCTCCTTCAGCAGCACTGTGAGAACCTGTGACTGTGAATGCACCTGAAGACACCTCTGGGCTATGTCAGTCAGACAGCTACCACCATCTCTTCCTCCTCCGCTGACTGAGCTCTCCTCCAAGATAAGGAAAGGATTCAAGCAAAACATTTTCGAGTCAATGTTGGAGGCATATGTGCTGCCGTTTACAGATCAATCTAATTTCTCAGAGGAGAACTAAGGGAAGGGAAAAAAGATTGTTGTGGCCCCTCGTTTTTGTCAGAGGACCAAGATAAGTGGCGAGCCAGGCAATGGTAGTGTCCCAAATGGCACTCTATTCCTTGTATTCATATAATGCACTGCTTTTGACCAGGGCACATTGGGTGCCATTTGGGACCCAGCCAATCTCTTGCCCACACAACTGACGAGAGAGACAGAAAGAAACAACAGCAATCTATGCCGACCTGTTCATTCCTCTTTTTTTCTCCAAAGTATCAACTGAACATCAAAGTAATCGATTAGGCAGTGAAATTAGTATTCTCCACAATTAGTTTCCTCCGGGCCTGTAGATGGGGCCTGGGCATCAAGGAGGCCTAGTTAGCAACCCCCCAGAGAGGTGCCCCAGCTGGGCTAGCAAAGGAGAGAGACAAGGGGTGAGCTGGAGTAGGCTCTTATGCATGGATGCGCTCGTCTGAAAACAACTGGTGCCTCGAGGTAGGTGGAGGACACAGCCAGCGGTAAGACACAGGAGGCCAAAGGGGGAAGTAATAATTGGAAGATGTTATTACAGTAATCGCGAAGCCAGAGAAAAAAAAAGATAAAATGTCCGCCAACAGCTGGTGAGCAACAGGACGGAATGATGGCCATGATGGCCTCCCCTCCGCTATCAGACAGATAATGACATACTGTGGGACCAAACACACACACACACAAAGAAATGATGATTTATCACACCTTTACTGCTCCAATTATTACTTCCAAGACAAAGAGCAATTTGTTCCAATGACCTCTGCATGTACAAGTTAAATATAAATAGGACAAATTAAAGAGGGCGGGGTGGGGTTAGCACATGAAGGTGAACTCCCGGAGATTGAATTGATGTTGAGAAGGGTCTGTTACTTGAACCCTGTGAAGCATTTATTTGGGCTGCAATTTCTGAGGCTGGTAACTCTAGTGAACGTATCCTCTGCAGCAGAGATAACTCTGGGTCTTCCTTTCCTGTAGCGGTCCTTATGAGAGCCAGTTTCCTCCTCAGTTCTTGAAATTTTCCGTATTGACTGACCTTCATGTCTTAAAGTAATGATGGACTGTCGTTTCTCTTTGCTTATTTCAGCTGTTCTTGCCATAATATGGACTTAGTCTTTTACCAAATATTCTATATACCCCACCTACCTTGTCACAACACAACTGATTGGCTCAAACGCATTAAGGAAAGAAATTCCACAAATCAACTTTTAACAAGGCACACCTGTTAATTGAAATGCATTCCAGATGACTACCTCATGAAGCTGGTTGAGAGAATGCCAAGAGTGTGCAAATCTGTCATCAAGGCAAAGGATGGCTACTTTGAAGAATCTCAAATATAAAATATATATTGATTTGTTTAACACTTTTTTGGTTACTAAATGATTACATGTGTGTTATTTCATAGTGTTGATGTCTTCACTACTATTCTACAATGTAGAAAATAGTAATAATAAAGAAAAAACCCTGGAATGAGTTGGTGTTCCCAAACTTTTCACTGGTACTTTATATGTCTGGGCTCTCCTGGGGGATTTGAACATTATTGGTCCAGCAGCAGCGGTCGCTCTAGAGGCAGTACAGCATGTCACCTGTGGCCAGTCTACACATCATCATTCATACAGGCCTTCAGAAACGACTCTCACCCTGAACCACACACACACACACACACACGCACACACACGCGCAGGACTTACTTGTGCATGTGTTCCACTCCTGTTAGGATCATGATGCCATAGGTGAGCCCACTCTGAACCAGAAAGTGGAGAGCATACCTGAAACACATAGGAGAGATAAGTGATTAACAGTTTAATCAATCATACACATAATACCCACTATTTCTCCTCTCCCACGATATCTCCATTTCCCTCCACTTCTGTCCCTCTTCCCTGCCACCCTCCCTTCCTCTCTTTCCCCTCCATCCTCCCTCTCCCACTTTCCCTCCATCCTCCCTCTCCCACTTTCCTTCGATCCTCCCTCGCTCGCTTTCTCTCCATCCTCCCTCGCTCGCTTTCTCTCCATCCTCCCTCGCTCCCTTTCTCTCCATCCTCCCTCGCTCCCTTTCTCTCCATCCTCCCTCGCTCCCTTTCTCTCCATCCTCCCTCGCTCCCTTTCTCTCCATCCTCCCTCGCTCCCTTTCTCTCCATCCTCCCTCGCTCCCTTTCTCTCCATCCTCCCTCGCTCCCTTTCTCTCCATCCTCCCTCGCTCCCTTTCTCTCCATTCTCCCTCGCTCCCTTTCTCTCCATCCTCCCTCGCTCCCTTTCTCTCCATCCTCCCTCGCTCCCTTTCTCTCCATCCTCCCTTGCTCCCTTTCTCTCCATCATCCCTCTCTCTCTCCCTCCATTCTCCCTCTCTCTTTCCCTCCATCCTTCCTCTCTCTTTCCCTCCATCCTCCCTCTCTCAATGCTCCCTTTCTCTCACTCAATCCTCCCTGTCCCCTGTGCCATATAAATCAGACAGATTGACCCGCAACTGACCCTTAGTCATTACCCTGCAGCAGAGACAGAAAGAGATCTATTTCTTCACCCTTTTTGTAAAACATGCACCTTTACATCGGGTCATATGAAGCTTTTCTCTGTAAAGCTAACTTTCAGATCAAATGTTTTCGTATGGTGTATAATTGGTTTCTCTCTTTTCATGGTCAGTGTCCTTTTTCAGCGTTATGATATCCGTAACATGCATAACGGCTGTGAATGTTACGGATATTGATGTATCATATCTTCAGACTTTTACTAAAGCAATTGTTGATGTCTTGAAAAGGATGTGTTCTAGCTAAGATTCTATTGGAAAATATATAATAAAAGCATTTCTCATACATGGCAGTACTCTTTTATTTAGATAGAAAGAGAAGAAAGAGTGTTTAGCAACAATATGTGAAGTGTTTTTTTCTTCAAATTAAAGCACCCCAAAATATAGAGACTTCATCTAGCATCCAGAAAAATGGATTGGCATTATAGGTACGTGGAGGTCCTGGGTTGGCGTGGTTTGCAGTTGTGAGGCCAGTTGGACGTACCGCCAAATTCTCTAAAACGACATTGGAGGCAGTTTAATGGTAGCGAAATGAACATAAAATTCTCTGGCCACAACTCTGTTGGACATTCATTCAGGTCCCTAAAAACTTGAGACATCTGTGGCATTGTGTTGCAAAACCGCACATTTTAGAGTGGCCTTTTATTGTCCCCAGCACAAGTTGCACAAGTGTAATGATCCTGCTGTTTAATCAGCTTGTTGATATGCCAAACCTGTAAAGTGGATGGATTATGTAGGCAAATCAGAAATGATCACTAACAGGGATGTAAACATATTTGTGCACAACAATTGAGAGAAACAAGGTTTTTGTGTGTATGGAAAATTTCTGGGAGGAGAGCACAATCTCAACGATGTGCAATAAAGGGAAGACATCCTCCTACCTCATGTGGTACCCTTCCTGCAGGCTCATCTTGACATGACCCTCCAGCATGACAACGCCACCAGCCATAAGGCTCATTCTGTGCGTGATTTAGTGCAAGAGAGGAATGAATGTTCTGTCATGGCCAGCAAAGAGCCCAGATCTCAAATCCATTGAGCACGTCTGGGACCTGTTGCATCGGAGGTTGAGGGCTAGGGCCATTCCCCATAGAAATGTCCGGGAACTTGCAGGTGCCTTGGTGGAAGAGTGGGGTAACATCTCACAGCAAGAACTGGAAAATCTGGTGCAGTCCATGAGGAGGAGATGCACTGCAGTACTCAATGCAGCTGGTGGCCACACCAGATACTGACTGTTACTTTTGACCCCCACTTTGTTCAGGGACACATTATTACATTTGTTAGTCACATGTCTGTGGAATTTGTTCAGTTTATGTCGGTTGTTGAATCTTATGTTCATACAAATATTTGCAAATGCTGGAAAAAAAACAGTGAGAGTTATATATATATATATATATATATACACACTGCTCAAAAAATATAGGGAACACTTAAACAACACAATGTAACTCCAAGTCAATCACACTTCTGTGAAATCAAACTGTCCACTTAGGAAGCAACACTGATTGACAATACATTTCACATGCTGTTGTGCAAATGGAATAGACAACAGGTGGAAATGATAGGCAATTAGCAAGACACCCCCAATAAAGGAGTGGTTCTGCAGGTGGTGACCACAGACCACTTCTCAGTTCCTATGCTTCCTGGCTGATGTTTTGGTCACTTTTGAATGCTGGCGGTGCTTTCACTCTAGTGGTAACAGGAGATGGAGTCTACAACCCACACAAGTGGCTCAGGTAGTACAGCTCATCCAGGATGGCACATCAATGCGAGCTGTGGCAAGAAGGTTTGCTGTGTCTGTCAGCGTAGTGTCCAGAGCATGGAGGCGCTACCAGGAGACAGGCCAGTACATCAGCAGACATGGAGGAGGCCGTAGGAGGGCAACAACCCAGCAGCAGGACAGCTACCTCCGCCTTTGTGCAAGGAGGAGCAGGAGGAGCACTGCCAGAGCCCTGCAAAATGACCTCCAGCAGGCCACAAATGTGCATGTGTCTGCTCAAACGGTCAGAAACAGACTCCATGAGGGTGGTATGAGGGCCCGACGTCCACAAATGGGGCTTGTGCCACTGGCGCCCTGTGCTCTTCACAGATGAAAGCAGGTTCACACTGAGCACATGTGACAGACATGACAGAGTCTGGAGACGCCGTGGAGAACGTTCTGCTGCCTGCAAAATCCTCCAGCATGACAGGTTTGGCAGGGGGTCAGTCATGGTGTGGGGTGGCATTTCTTTGGGGGGCCGCACAGCCCTCCATGTGCTCGCCAGAGGTAGCCGGATTGCCATTAGATACCGAGATGAGATCCTCAGACCCCTTGTGAGACCATATGCTGGTACGGTTGGCCCTGGGTTCCTCCTACTGCAAGACAATGCTAGACCTCATGTGGCTGGAGTGTGTCAGCAGTTCCTGCAAGAGGAAGGCATTGATGCTATGGACTGGCCCGCCCGTTCCCCAGACCTGAATCCAATTGAGCACATCTGGGACATCATGTCTCTCTCCATCCACCAACAGACTGTCCAGGAGTTGGCGGATGCTTTAGTCCAGGTCTGGGAAGAGATCCCTCAGGAGACCATCCTCCACCTCATCAGGAGCATGCCCAGGCGTTGTAGGGAGGTCATACAGGCACGTGGAGTCCACACACACTACTGAGCCTAATTTAGACTTGTTTTAAGGACATTACATCAAAGTTGGATCAGCCTGTAGTGTGGTTTTCCACTTTAATTTTGAGTGTGACTCCAAATCCAGATTTCCATTGATAATTTTTGTGCATTGCCTTTAAATGGTTTAAATGGGGTCAAACGTTTCGGGTAGCCTTCCACAAGCTTTCCACAATAAGTTGGGTGAATTTTGGCCTATTCCTCCTTACAGAGCTGGTGTAACCGAGTCAGGTTTGTAGGCCTCTTTGCTCGCACACGCTTTTTCAGTTCTGCCCACAAATGTTCTACAGGAATGAGGTCAGGGCTTTGGGATGGCCACTCCAATACCTTGTTGTCCTTAAGCCATTTTGCCACAACTTTGGAAGAATGCTTGGGGTCATTGTCCATTTGGAATAAACATTTACGACCAAGCTTAAACTTCGTGATTGATGTCTTGAGATGTTGCTTCACTATATCCACATAATTTCCCCCCCTCACGATGCCATCTATTTTGTGAAGTGCACCAGTCCCTCCTGCAACAAAGCACCCCCACAACATGCTGCCACCCCACAACATGATGCTGCCACCCCCATGCTTCACGGTTGGGATGGTGTTCTTCGACTTGCAAGCCTCCCCCTTTTTCATCCAAACATAACTATGGTCATTATGGCCAAACAGTTCTATTTTTGTTTCATCAGACCAGAGGACATTTCTCCAAAAAGTACAAACTTTGTCCCCATGTGCAGTTGCAAACCGTAGTCTGGCTTTCTTATGGCGGTTTTGGAGCAGTGGCTTCTTCCTTGCTGGGCAGCCTTTCAGGTTATGTCGATATAGGGCCCATTTTACTGTGGATATAGATACTTTTGTACCTGTTTCCTCCGGCATATTCACAAGGTACTTTACTGTTGTTCTGGGATTGATTTGCACTTTTTGCACAAAAGTACGTTCATCTAAAGGAGACAGAACGTGTCTCCTTCCTGAGCGGTATGACGGCTGCGTGGTCCCATGGTGTTAATACTTGCGCACTATTGTTTGAACAGATGAATGTGGTACCTTCAGGTGTTTGGAAATTAATTGCTCCCAAGGATGAACCAGACTTGTGGAGGTCAAAAGAAAAAATCTTTTTCTCAAAAGTCTTGGCTGATTTCTTTTGATTTTCCCATGATGTCAAGCAGAGGCACTGAGTTTGAAGGTAGGCTTGAAATACAGACACAGGTACACCTCCAATTGACTCAAATGATGTCAATTAGCCTATCAGAAGCTTCTAAAGCCATGACATCATTTTCTGGAATTTTCCAAGCTGTTTTCCAAGGCACAGTCAACTTAGTGTATCTAAACTTCTGACCCACTAGAATTGTGATACAGGGAATTATAAGTGAAAAAATCTGTCTGTAAACAATTGTTGGAAAAATGACTTGTGTCATGCACAAGGTAGATGTCCTAACCGACTTTCCAAAACTATAGTTAACAAGAAATTTGTGGAGTAGTTGAAAAACACATTTTAATGACTCCAACCTCGTGTTTGTAAACTTCCGACTTCAACTGTATGCACACACACACACACACACACACGTTCCAAAGTTTGGGGTCACTTAGAAATGTCCTTGTTTTTGAAAGAAAAACTATTTTTTTTGTCCATTAAAATAACATCAAATTGAGCAGAAATACAGTGTAGACATTGTTAATGTTGTAAATGACTATTGTAGCTGGAAATGTTATATTTTTATGGAATATCTACATAGGCATACAGAAGCCCATTATCAGCAACCATCATTCCTGTGTTCCAATGAGCTAATCCAAGCTTATAATTTAAAACAAATTGATCATGAGAAAAACCTTTTGCAATTATGTTAGCACAGCTGAAAACTGTTTTGCTGATTAGATGCAATAAAACTGGCCTTCTTTAGGCTTGTTGTTAATATTTTATTTTTATTGGGCAGTCTGAGAGATGGATTTTTCTTTGCAACTCTGCATAGAAGGCCAGCATCCCGGAGTCGCCTCTTCACTGTTGACGTTGAGACTGGGGTTTTACAGGTACTATTTAATGAAGCTGTCAGTTGAAGACTTGTGAGGCATCTGTTTCTCAAACTAGATACTCCTCTTGCTCAGTTGTGCACCGGGGCCTCCCACTCCTCTTTCTATTCTGTTTAGAGACAGTTTGCACTGTTCTGTGAAGGGAGAGGTACACAGCGTTGTTGTTGTTTCTTGGCAATTTCTCGCATGGAATAGCCTTTATTTCACCGAACAAGAGTAGACTGACGAGTTCCAGAAGAAAGTCTTTGTTTCTGAACATTTTGAGCCGGTATTCGAACCCACAAATGCTGATGCTCCAGAAACGGAGCATCAGCATTTGGAGGAATGGCACCGACAGAGATGGTTGCCTAACTTCAGGTCCTTAGAAAACTATGCAGCCCAGAAAATCTCAAGTGTTATTACATACAGCCGGAAAGAACTATTAGATGTAAAAGTGATGTCAACTTACCAATAATACGGCCAGCAATTCGTCTTTCCAGAAGCGGATCCTTTGTTTAGACGTCCACTTTGGACATTGGATCTTATCCCAGAGGCCGACCCGAAACACGGTCGCCGCAGGAGAGGCAGACGGAGCAGCCTACTGGTCAGACTCATAAGGTGAGCACACCATCCACCGCTTCTGAGCATATTAACTGCCAATGTCCAATCTCTAGATAACAAGGTGTATGACATTAGGGCACAAGTTGCCTTCCAGAGAGACAGAGATTGTAACATTCTCTGTTTCACGGAAACATGGCTCACTCGGGATGTGTTGTCAGAGTCAGTACAACCACCCGGTTTCTTCATGCATCGCGCCAACAGAAACAAACATCTCTCTGGTTAAGAAGCGCAGGGGTGTCGCCTTATGATTAACGACTCATGGTGTAATAACAACAACATACAGGACCTGAAGTCCTTTTGTTCGCCTGACCTATAATTCCTTACAATCAAATGCCGATTGCATTATCTTCCAAGAGAATTCTCAGTGTATATCCCCCAAACATCTCTCTGGTAAGAAGGGCGGGGATGTCGCCTTATGATTAACGACTCATGGTGTAATAACAACAACATACAGGACCTGAAGTCCTTTTGTTCACCTGACCTATAATTCCTTACAATCAAATGCCGATCGCATTATCTTCCAAGAGAATTCTCAGTGTATATCCCCCCCCCCCAGCAGATACCTCGTCGGCCCTGAAAGAACTTCACTGGACTCTATGTAAACCGGTAACCATACATCCTGAGGCTGCATTTATTGTAGCTGGGGATTTTAAGAAAGCTAACCTGAGAACAAGACCTCCTAAATTCTATCAGCTACTCTAATTTCCACGATGCATACAAAGCCCTGCCCTGCCCCCACTATTAAAACATTTCCTCAAATCTGAACATGACTCAAATTTTGTTGCTCCCAGCCTAGTGACAGAAACTAAAACAGGAACCACCCGTGTTCATGTCTTTCCAATGCTGGCCTGACCAATCGGAATCCACGCTTCAAAACAGCACAAAGGGCAAGAAGATAGAGACAACAATACATCACACAAAGCAGCCACAACTTTCAGTAAGAGTGCCCATGATTGAGTCTTTGAATGAAGCGACTGAGATAAAACTGTCCAGTTTGAGTGTTTGTTGCAGCTCGTTCCAGTCGCTAGCTGCAGAGAACTGAAAGATGGCAACAAGATCATATTGTACAGAAATGTCATCAGGTAACATGAATACAAAACCGACAAGAGGTGTTTAGAATAGGATGGGGGGCCAAAAGTCTGTGTAACCAATAGAGAGTCAGAGTTCCGAGTGTGGGAACAAACAGTCTGCCCCACAGTTGGGTAAAGAAAGGTTGTAGTCATCAAAGCATACAGGAGTCATTAAGCAAATAGCAAAATAACAAAATGAACAATACATTTTTTAAATATAACAACAACTTGGGGCTAGCCATTGTGAGTTTAGAGTCACTTGCCCCAACAGTGCATGTGTGCTGGAGGCGAGTGAAAGCTTGGGAGAGAGAGGGGGGGTGGGGTACCTGTACCAGAAAGGTACACCCTGATAAATGGGCCACTGTACGCCTATGTAGATATTCCATTAAAAATCAGCTGTTTCTAGCTACAATAGTCATTTACAACATTAACAATGTCTACACCGTATTTCTGATAAATTTGATGTTATTTTAACGGACAAAAAAAACATGCTTTTCTTTCAAAAACAAGGACATTTAAGTGACCCCAAACTTCTGAACGGTAGTGTGTGTGTGTGTGTGTGTGTGTGTGTGGGTATATAAACTCAGCAAAAAAAAGAAATGTCCTGTCACTGTCAGAACAATCAGCATGGCTGGTGGCATTGTCATGCTGGAGGGTCATGTCAGGATGAGCCTGCAGGAAGGGTACCACATGAGAGAGGAGGATGTCTTCCCTGTAACACACAGCGTTGAGATTACCTGCAATGACAACAAGCTCAGTCAGATGATGCTGTGACACATCGCCCCAGACCATGACGGACCCTCCACTTCCAAATCGATCCCGCTCCGAAGTACAGGCCTCGGTATAACACTTATTCGGTCGACGATAAACACAAATCCGACAATCCCCCCTGGTGAGACAAAACCACGACCCGTCAGGGAAGAGCACTTTGTCAGTCCTGTCTGGTCCAGAGAAGGTGGGTTTGTGCTCATAGGGGTCATTGTTGCTGGTGATGTCTGGTGAGGACCTGCCTTACAACAGGCCTACAAACCCTCAGTCCAGCCTCTCTCAGCCTATTGCGGACAGTCTGAGTCTGATGGAGGGATTGTGTGGTCCTGGTGTAACTCGGGCAGTTGTTGTTGCCATCCTGTACCTGTCCTGCAGGTGTGATGTTCAGATGTACCGATCCTGTGTAGGTGTTGTTACACGTGGTCTTCCACTGAGAGGACGATCAGCTGTCCGTCCTGTCTCCCTGTAGCGCTGTCTTAGGCGTCTCACAGTAGAGACATTGCAATTTATTGCCCAGGCCACATCTGCAGTGCTCATGCCTCTTGCAGCATGCCTAAGGCACATTCACGCAGATGATCAGGGACCCTGGGCATCTTTCTTTTGGTGTTATCCAGAGTCAGTAGAAAGGCCTCTTTAGTGTCCTAAGTTTTTATAACTGTGACCTTAATTGCCTACCGTCTGTAAGCTGCCTACACTTCCACAGGTGCATGTTCATTAATTGTTCATGGTTCATTGAACTAGCATGGGAAACGGTGTTTAAACCCTTTACAATGAAGATCTGTGAAGTTATTTGGATTTTTACAGATTATCTTTGAAAGACAGGGTCCTGAAAAAAGGGACGTTTCTTTTTTTGCTGAGTTTGTGTCATTTGCATATTCCCATTTCATTCTCCCTCTTTTTTTCCCTCCACATCTTTTTTCCCCTCCCTCACTTTCCCTCCACCCTTCTTTTCCTCCATCCTCCCTCAGTCTGTCTTTCCTCTGTGCCATTTGCCATGTTGTTGCCAGTCAGTAATGGGCCAAGGTTCATGTGCCCAGTCTGCCTACAGAGAACCATTTGTCCCTACATTAGCTTAATTTAACACACATTCACCCATAACACACACTCAACAGTGCGACTGGGTGCAGTTACATAGGAGCAATGCCAAAGCAGATACATACCCAACACCTCACAAGCACATTATTTAGCGCTACACAGATTTTTTACCCAGTCATTGTTTCCATTGAAGACAATTAAGCATGCCCATTTTATCTAGTTTTAAAATGGACACGTGTGGCAGTTTGTGGTCACAAAAGATTGCAATGTTTGCATGCCATTTTGTGGCAAGGAATTCATCTTTTTCACAACATATTGCATGTTACGAACAACAACCCATATACAGTAAATGTGGCCCTGACTCCCTACATAGTACACAACTTTTGACCAGAGTCCTATGTTAATAGGGTGCCATTTGGGATACACACCCTGTAAGTATGTGTGTGGCTCTAATGAGATCCTGCAGTTTACAGTGTTACAACTAAACGTCCTGGCACTCAGTTCTCGGTAGTGTCCCAAATGGCACCCTATTCCCTATTTAGTCCACTACTCATCAAAAGAAGTGTACAACGTAGAGAATAATGGGACATTTGGGACACAAGCCTCATTTGCCCCATTGGTCCATCGACCTGTTTGTTTTATTAAAGCAGATCTGTTAATGAGAGAAATCTTTTTAGCAACACTGATAAAAAAATTGATTTAGCTCTGAGAGGAGAGCACTGGTCGGTGATGAGTCCAGCAGCATATTGACCTGATGATACATCTATTGGCAGACCCATATTGGCATGTCCTCCCTTGGTGCCCATGAATCAGGTTAGAGGGGGGGATCCTGTTATGGATATTTTACATAAGGAATCACTGGTCCCTAATTAATTTATTAATTTCACTAATTTAACTATACTTTGAGGCAGTCAAAAGAGCTTCTTCAAAATACTAGCAAAAAAATAAATATATATTGCTCAAAATTCTATGAAATGTACAGACTATGTCATAGTATTTAATAACAGATAGTTGCCAAGAGGCAGCAGGTCAATATTTAAAGAGGGCTTAAGAATATCCCTATTCATTGTCCCACTACCTATCCTATCCATTCACAGTCCTATTCAATATAACATCAGCCTGCAAAGCAAAAACATCCTCTTGAACCTGAGAGCATCAGATGTGAACACAAATACGACACAACCATCTGGTTCTAAATCCGCTACTTACTCCCGTCTAAAGTTTCGCAAAACAAATCAACTGCCCCCTATCAACCCATACTTAGAGAAATTACAGCGGCCCGTTTATGCAGCAGCGCAGCAGAGTGCTTGGAATGGGGGTATCGTTTTCCCCTCTAAATCGACCCGTTTGGCCATCATGACACAGTGCGTGGAACCTGAGAATGTGTGTGGGTGTGTGTGTAGGCAGAGAGACAGACTCACCAGCCGAAACAGAAGAGAGCAAAGTAGAATCCCAGTAGCGTGGCCACCACATGTCTGACAAAGGGACTGGTCTTACTGGGATGGAGATAGAGACGGAACCCGAAGGCTGTCAATAGGGCAAACAGCTGGCACACAACAAAGTTCACCTGGAGAAAAGAGAGGGGGAGGTGGAGAAAGGAGAGAGAGGGGGAGGTGGCGAAAGGAGAGAGAAGGATGGAAGGAGAGGGAGAGATGCACAAATTGTTATTGTGGATGGCATGTGTTATTTTTCAGGACCATAATGTAGTTGTATGAAGTCAGAACACCAGATCAACAAGTCTTAACCAGAGAGATGAGGCACACAGCCGGGAATTTGGGATTCATTTAAAGCCCCTTCAGATGATAAGATCAGAAATCCAATGTTAACAGTGTGTGTTCCATTGACTTGCAGCAAATGACTGTGAAGATAATACATTCACGGAGATGTCTGAACCATGCGGATCCTTTTATATTCTGATCAACAAAACTGGTGCCAGAGATATGACGACATAGACTGGGGTCCAGTGTGGCTCAGTTGGTAGAGCATGGGGCTTGCAACGCCAGGTTTGTGGGTCTGATTCCCATAGGGTATGAAGATGTATGCACTCACTACTACTGTAAATTGCTCTGGATGAGACCATCTGCTAAATGACAAAATTGTAAATGTCCCAAATGGTAGCTCGATTCTCCATAGACCACTGGGCCCTGGGCAAAGGTAGTGCACTATAGGGAACAGGCAAAAGAGTTCCATTTTGGACTCAGGCAGTGGTTACCTTGCAAGATTAAGCGTCTTGCTTACGGCTAAAAGTAGAGTTGTCGGCCACTGCCGAGCATTACAATTCTACAAGCAGAAACGGCAGTTTCGTTGGTACCAGGTCGGTACGTCTTTTGTTCTAGTAAGGGAAGGAACGGCCTGCTACTGTATCGGCAATCAGATTCTCTACGTGTTTCATGCTTAACGTTTGGAAAGAGCAGACCTTGTGCACTTCTGGTAATACCTCTGTATGGTACGAAGTTAGGAAAATCTGGATACTGCCCAACCTTACATTATAGCCTGGTTGAACCATACTGAATGTGCAGCGACCATAGTCTAACAGTAACACTCCTGGCTACGACTCATGTACACTCCTCACACCACCGGATACCGGGGTTCAATTCCCAACAATCTGATTCTCCAACCCATCTGTATCCCCTCTGTCATTTCAGGACTGTCGAAATACACCACACAAACAAATTTAAAAACAGACTGAACACTGTTTCACTTGGTGAGTGCAGCTCTCAGTCAGGTTTAACCAGGCTACCACACAAGGATAACAGGGAAAAATGTAGGCTAAACGACAGGAAGCAGAATGAGGTGTGACTCAAAGGTTGCATCCCAAATGGCACACTATTCTCTATTTAGTGCACTACTCTGGTTTCTGGGCAAAAGTTGTGAAATAAATGCAAACGGGTGCCATTTGGGACGCATCCAAAGCAAGGGCATGGCCGGTAGCGCTGGGCTACCCAAGATGCCCTGTGACCCAGATAAAACTGCTGTTCTGTTAGCATATGCCATAATGCCAAGAGCCAAGTGGAGCCACAGTAATACAGCGCTTGAGTCTGGACTGAACAGAGCTAAGGGGCCTCACACACATAGGGACACGAGCTCAAACACACACACACACACACTTAAGCAGAGCTCTTGGGCCGGTGTGAGTTGAATACTGATGAGCTGGCAGGAATGCAAGAGGGGACAACCCATGCTCTCCCTCTCTCTCGGGTCAAATGTCACTATAGTGGGAGGCGGTCCAGCTCAGGGTCAGACAGCCCGCACCCTCTGCCGCAGGGCATCATCACCCCTCTCAAAGTCAATCCCCTCATCTGTAGCTCTGCTACCCTTCCCGTCTGCCATTGGTCCTAATGGCACCCTATTCCCTATATAGTGCACTACTTTTTACCGTGCGCTATGGGAATAGGGTACAATTTGGGACACAGACAGAGAGGCTGGCCCTGGTTTAAGGACAGCACATCTGTCAACTCACCCCATGCCAGGGTGAGTCGATCTGCTGCCTATCAAAGACAACGAGAGTCTGGGGCATTCCTCGCAACCAAATAACAGAAAGGCCCGCGTCAAACGGCGAGGCAGTGATACAGGTAGGGAGGAACATGCTTTCAAATACCATATTAGACTCATGGCTTGAGTCATGATTTAAAGGTCCAATGCAGCTGTTTGTTATCTCAATATCAAATAATTTCTTGGTAACAATAAAGTACCTTTCTGTTTTAAATTTAAAATGGTCGAAAAGGAGGAAAGAAATGACTTCTTAGAAAAATTTAATTTCACAATAAATAATTTTGCTGGGAGTGGTGAGAGAGGGGCTAATTGTAGGAACGTAATGGATGAGATGAGTAACCTGAAAACTAGCTGTTGTTGTCTTTATTGGTCTATTAACTTACATGGCTTGGTGATGTCACCAGGTGGTCCAAAAAGTCCATCCAGCCAAACAAGCTGAAATTTCAGGCACTTTTCAAACAGCTCTTACACTAAAATTGCATTATCATAATTTTCACAATATGATTCCAATCTCAGTGTGGAAATATATAAAAACACAAGAAAATCTAGTTTTACTGCACTGCCCCTTTAAATTATTTATCACCTCAGTTTTCTGCAAAGCTTACTTCATCATTCAGGCTCATTTCTATGTATGTCTGAAGTGCCTTTCGAAACTGTAAGATCGCATTTTATAACTTAGCTAGCCATGTTGGCAATAGAATAAGCTTTAAAATGATCCCCACCTGACCCAGATTGCAACTTATAAATGGACCTTTTTGGATTGCGTAAACAACAGTAATTGTGTGATGGTGCGGACACAGGGCTGTGTTCCAAACAAACAAACAAAACTACAAGTGTACTTGAATCAGTTCGTCAATGGCAAAGCTAGGAGAGCTAAAACAAAGCACATTACACCTTGATCACACATACAGCATCATTGCGTAAAATAGCACGCAGCATCATCTGAATACGTGTGCAACAAAAAGTTCAACATTCACCTTCTACCATTTCTGTCAAGCGGTCCACTCATAAAATGTGATGCATATGTTGGATAAATCCAACGTCTGCACCACACAGGACGCACTGCAACTGCCTCTGCAACGCCATGCTGCAAGGCAAACACGGCGTTCCATTGGAAAGGAAATGTACTTCTGGTGTGCCAAAATGTAACGGCGCTGTAGGTGCGATGGAGGCGTTTATATTGAAGGCTCTTTCCTTCAGTCACATTTTTTAAATTGAAATTACTTCGGAACTGTGCACAGTTTGAAGACCGCGTGTGGCCACTCGGAGACGCCAGTTGGACCTCTTACTCAAACCCTTGAAAATTGGTTCTCTTCTCTCCAGAAAACCAAATCATATTTGAAGGTATTTGAATCTATGCAAGTTATTTTGAAACCAAATATTTGACGAAGAACCAAAAACTACAAACGTTAGTTGAATTAGTCTAAATATGTGATCGTAAGCACATGGTTTGGAGGGCTCTTGGATATGAATCTTAATATAGCCTACAGCCTACAATTAAATACACGAGGGGCATGGAATCACCTCAACATTAGAGTAGACCACTTTCGCAGCTTCAAAATGACGAACAAATATATTTTTATAATGAGTGAGACATAATGCTGCAACACTTGACAAAGTTCTTATACATGTGTAGTAAGATATCAATATCGTCACATAGGACTTCGGAAATTGCCTTAGTATTGCATAATAATGGAGTTATTACGTAGGTGAAATAAGGAACAGTCGCCACCCGTGTACAATAGTTACAAAAACTCTGCAAATTCCTATGCAATTCAAATGCAATTATCGAAGTATTAAGTAACAACATGCTAATAAAATGTTTCTCCAAAATATTTAGCCTTTATTTAACTAGGCAAGTTAGTTAAGAACAAATTCTTATTTACAATGACAGCCTACCGGGGAACAGTGGGTTAACTGCCTTGTTCAGGGGCTGAATGACAGATTTTTACCTTGTCAGCTCAGGGATTCAATCCAGCAACCTTTCGGTTGCGCTATAACTACTAGGCTACCTCCCGCCCCATTGTTACACAGGCACAAGAACAGTTTAATGTTACGCGTTGACTGAGAATGCTAACAGTAACAAACTATGGCTTTAAGTGTCGAAAGGAAACTGTCTTCTTGAATCAACTACTGCCAAGGTAGGTGGAAAATCACGTTAGTTTGTAGTCTGAGTAAACTATCCCTTTAAAATGAGAGTATAGTGCGTGTATGAAAGAAGAACACTTACCCTCAGATGGACACAGTTTTCTTTGCAAAGCATCCAACATGCTGTTTTCAATGTCTGCAAATGGCTTTGAATAACTCAGCAACCTTTTCAGTGGTATGTTGAGAGTCATGCAGTAGTTGAGCGTCACGCAGTAGTTGAGCGTCACAATTTATTTCTACTTACATGTACAAAATATAATTGGTTAATTTGTTTGACTTGACTATGCACACCTGGAGCAAAATCTGTATTCAAATAGTTTTGAAAAGTAGTCACTTTTTAAAATCTGTATTCAAATAGTTGTAGTCACCTCCAGAATAACTATTTGTTCCCCTGGGAAAATAGTTACTTTCCACAAAGCATAGTTAAAACTACAGCTATCCCAGGTCTGCAACAGTGTAATGTTTGGATTCAGTCTTTTGTCAGGTGAAGTGTTGTATCCTCACCTTGGGTCTGATAATGTCCCCATAATTTCCAAAGTGTTTCCTTTCAATTTCTGCAATTTTGTGCATGTGTGTGTGTATATTAGGATCCCAATTAGCCACTGCCAAGACAGCTGCTATTCTTCCTGGGGTCCAAACAGGAAACAAATAAAACATAACATACATAAATATACAGTTCATTCGGAGAGTATTCAGACCCCTAGACTTTTTCCCACATTTTGTTACGTTACAGCCTTATTCTAAAATGGATTAAAATAATTATTTTATTTCCCTCATCAATCTACATACAATACCCCATAATGACAAAGCAAAAACAAACATTTTTTGGCAAATGTATTTATATATATAAATTACATGGATGGGGATCGTCGCTGCACAGCTATTTTCAGGTCTCCACAGATGTTCGATCAGTTTTAAAAAGTCTGGGCTCTGGCTGGGCCACTCAAGGACATTCAGAGACTTGTCCTTAAGCCACTCCTGCGTTGTCTTGGCTGTGTGCTTAGGGTCGTTGTTCTGTTGGAAGGTGAATCGTCGCCCAAGTCTGAGGTCCTGAGCGCTCTGGAGCACGTTTTCATCAAGGATCTCTCTGTACTTCGCTCCGTTCATCTTTCCCTCGATCCTGACTAGTCTCACAGTCCCTGCCGCTGAAAAACATCTCCACAACATGATGCGGTCACTACCATGCTTCAACCTTAGGGACGGTGCCTGGTTTTCTCCAGACGTGATGCTTGACATTCGGGCCAAAGAATTCAATCTTGGTTTCATCAGACCAGAGACGCCCCCATCCAGAGCGACCCACAGCTACTGCATTGATCTTATGATAGACAGTCGAGACAACCACATATCACAGTTGCATCCCAACCACGCAGCACACACACATAATACAATTTGGCAGTACGTTCAACCGGCCTCACAACCACAGACCCGGTGTATGGCATCGTGTGGGCGAGCGGTTTGCCGATGTCAACGTTGGGAACAGTGTGCCCCATGGTGGCGGAATAGTTATGGTATGGGCAGGCATAAGCTACAGACAGCAATCATTTTATGAATGGTAATTTGAATGCACAGAGATACCGTGACGAGATCCTGAGGCCAACTGTCGTGTCGCCGGCATCTCATGTTTCAGCATGATAACACACGGCCCCATGGCGCAAGGATCTGTACACAATTCCTGGAAGCTGAAAATGTCCCAGTTCTTCCACGGCCCGCATACTCACCAGACATGTAACCCATTGAGCATATTTTAGGATGCTCAGGATCGACGTTTACGACAGTGTGTTCCAGTTCCCACCAAAATCCAGCAACTCCTCACAGCCATTGAGGAGGAGTGGGACAACATTCCACAGGCCACAATCAACAGCCTGATCAACTCTGTGCGAAGGAGATGTCACGCTGCATGATGGTGGTCACACCAGATACAGACTGGTTCTCTGATCTACGCCCCTACCTTTTTAAAATATTATCTGTGACCAACAAATGCATATCTGTATTCCCAGTCATATGAAAACCATAGATTAATTGATTTAAATTGACTGATTTCCTAATATGATCTATAACTTAGCAAAATCTTTGAAATTGTTGCATGTTGAGTTTATATTTTTGTTCAGTATAGATCCAGATGAGGTTTAGGGTTGAGCAAATGATTTGTCCCAAAAATGTGGCTTTTGAGATATTTATAGCACTAGCCTTTTGCTAGTTACCCATTCTAAAAACTGACTGGAGCGCTATGTTAAATGTGTCAGTTATTTATTGTAATGCTGCAGCCAAAGTGTATACTGTGGATTAGTCAGGGTACATGGTCACACAAGCTTTATTTAAGGACAGTGGATGGTCATTAGTAAACACAGAAAACAATAATGGTCCAAGCCGGCTGCCCTGCGGTACACCACTCACCTGAATTTGCATATTTTTTTATTTAACCAGGCAAGTCAGTTAAGAACAAATTCGTATTTACATTGACGGCCTACCAAAAGGCAAAAAACCTCCTGTGGGGATGGGGGTTGGGATTAAAAATAAAAATAAATTAAATTAAAATATAGGACAAAACACACATCACGTCAAGAGAGACAACACTACATAAAGAGAGACCTAAGACGACAACATAATATGGCAGCAACACATTACAACACAGCAAGGTAGCAACACAACATGATATCAACATGGTAGCAACACAACATGGCAGCAGCACAAAACATAGTACAATCATTATTGGGCACAGACAACAGCACAAAGGGCAAGAAGGTAGAGACAACAATACAGCATGCAAAGCCGCCAGTCAGTAAGAGTGTCCATGAGTCTTTGAATGAAGAGATGGAGACAAAACTGTCCAGTTTTAGTGTTGTTGCAGCTCGTTCCAGTCGCTAGCTGCAGCGAACTGAAAAGACGAGTGACAGACGGATGTGTGCGCTTTTGGGGTGTTGTATGTGGAAGATGAGGGCTGCAGTAGATATCTCAGATAGGGGGGAGTGAGGTCTAAGAGGGTTTTATAAATAATCAACAACCAGTGGGACTTGCGACGGGTTAGAGGCTTCCATTAAAGAAAACCCTCTGTTCTATTTAATAGGTAACTGTCCATCCATGATAAGGCAGAGGATGTTAATCCATAAAACCTACGTTTTTTTCAGCTATGATCAATGATATCAAAGACATAGTCATGAATATGCTTTTTAGAGTATTCCTGTTAGAAATCTTACAAATTTGGCCACATCCATATAGGCCAATTTGTAAGGGGTTAATCAACCATGACTACACATTTTCCCCTTTGCCTTTCAGACCATTTTTGGCATCCTGTTGTCTGTCCACTCTGACCTCCTCTGGTCTCTATGTGCCTCATACTCTTTCCATCTTTCTCTGCTATTTCTCCCTCTGCCTTGTTTCGGTGTTCTCTGTGTGGGTGCTGCCGGTTGTACCTCTCTAACGAGGATGGCAAGATGTGCATCAGCAGTCTGCATACAGACTTATGTCTCTGCACCATGTCGATGGTTACCACAAAGACCGTCACACAAATCTAATCCCAGTGATTCACTGTCTGCAGCACAAATAGCACCCTATTCCCTACATAGTGCACTACTATTGACCAGAATCCTTGTGCACTATATAGTAAATAGGGGTCAATTTGGGACATAACCACTGTTTCGCTTCCGACCGAGAGGGGAAAAGTGGTCATGTGGTGTTTACGTAACAGGAAGCTGACACAATCTGCACGACAATGAGTAGCTACAGCTCTAACATCCTTTGTGATGTCCACCCTATTCCCCTCAGTGCCCTACTTTTGGGCAGAGCCCTATGCAGCCCTTTAGAACCATCCCAAAGCATCGTGCCATTAACATCAAGCAACACCTCCACTAAACTGATTCCAAGAGAGACCACTTGTCCATGAAGAGGTGGCTATAGAACTGGAGGGCAATGTGGCAGAGGAACACGCACTCACACACACACACACACACACACACACACTCACACTCACACACACGCGAATGAACACGCATGCTCACAAGCACACTCACAAGCACTCTCACGCTCACACACATGCTCGCAGGTACGCTCAAGCAAGCACACCTACGCAAGCACGCTCACACAAACACGCTCACACACACAAAAACAAGCACGCTCACTCACACGCTCACACACGCACACTCATGCTCGCTCACAAGCACTCACAAGCAAGCAAGCTCACACATGCGCAAGCACACACACACGCTGTCGCACACACACACACACACACACACACACACACACAAGAATTGTCAGTGATGTTAAACCAAACCTCCTCATTCCTCTTTCTGATTCCACTGAGAGAAAGAGAGAGAGAGTGTGTGTCACACAGCCCCATGTATAATCCATGCAAACCACACTTAACAACTCAAAGTATACTGTTCCACTACAGAATGGCTGTCAAATGATATGCATGACCTCAATGTCTTCTTCATGGGATATGGATGACCTCAATTTATTCTTCATGGGATATGGATGACCTCAATTTATTCTTCATGGGATTTCTGTGATCTTTCCTTCCACATACTCTGGCGGCACTTTGTTAGGTTGTAATTTTGAGTAAATAACACTAGAGAAGCTTAACCAAGTTTAATTCTTCCCAAAGGGTCGATACATTTCAGACAAGCACTGATATTTAACCCTTTCTCCTAGGTTGAGACTCCTCCTCCACAACTGAACAGCCAATGCATCTCTGTTGCTAGACAGAACCTTAGTGATATCTGTTCTTCCTCACTTCATCTAACCTGACCTCTACCCCAAAGTGCTCACTCTTCCCCACCTCAAGGCTGTCATGGTTATTGATACCAGACTGTGCCTCTTCTCCTCCCAGAGTATCCCTGATGGCTAACAATAACATATCCTGACATCATGTAAACGTTATACATGACCCTCTCTCCCTCAGTGACATTGTTAGCTTATAAGATCTCCACCCGTCTCTACTTATCAATGCCTGCCACATGTAATCGCTTTCCTGCACTCAACACATTCCAAGCTTAGTTTCCCCCACTATATACCTTCCTCCTATAACCCTTAACTTCTGGTGTCGGCCTTCAACCTCAGCACTCCATCAGTGACATGAATAAGTATATTTTCATATTCTCAGAACGCAACAACGAAGAAACTTTCAAAGTTCTTGAAATGTTCCGTATTGGCTGACCTTCATGTTTTAAAGCAATGATAGACTGTCGTTTCTCTTTGATTATTTGACATGTTCTTGCCATAATATGGACTTGGTCTTTTACCAAATAGGGCTATCTTCTGTATACCCCGTTACCTTGTCACAACACAACTGATTGGCTCAAATGCATTAAGAAGGAAAGAAATTCCACAAATCAACTTTTAACAAGGCACACCTGTTAATTGAAATGCAATCCAGGTGACTACCTCGTGAAGCTGGTTGAGAGAAGGCCAAGTGTGTGCAAAGCTGTCATCAAGGTAAAGGGTGGCTAATTTGAAGCATCTCAACTATACAATATATTTTGATTTGTTTAACACTTTTTTGGTTACTACATAATTCCACGTGTTATTTCATAGTGTTGATGTCTTTGCTATTATTCTACAATGTAGAAAATAGTACAAATAAATAAAACCTTGAATGAGTAGGTGTGTCCAAACTTTTGACCTGTACTATACACTGCAGATGACAGTCTAATATATGTTGAAATCAGATACTAAATAAATAGATTCTTTAGTGACTTGTCCCGCACAATCATTTGTGTATCGTTGCACATTAGGGCACTGCACATGGCTCCATCCCTTAGTGTAGGGCCCTATGAAATCTGTTTTATTTTTAGCCTGATTCAGTTTTTTCCCTAGATTCCGTTCTCTGTTTTGTTTTTCCAAGTTTTCGCTCAAACACAAAACAAATTACAGAAATTGTACTAAATTGGATGTTATACGTCCACAACATTGCCATATCAGGAAACCACTTTTGAGGTCTGGGAAAATATATAAATTTTGAGGGGGGGGGGGGGGGGGTGTAGCCTAGTTACCCTTTCATTCCAGTGCACACCTAGCAAGAGGCTGCTGTTTAGCTGTGTTTTTGTAGCGCACATGTGATGTTAGAGTTTGCAAAACAAATACCCACTGGATTGATTCAAATAATCATATCATTCTGCCAGGTAAGCACAGGCTACTTTGTAGTTAACGTTTAAATTGAGAAGGTTTTAGGGAAAGCCTTTCCATCTACCAGAAGATTTCATTAGCATCATCGCTAACGGCACACTCCCAAGTGAGTTCTCTGCAGTTTAGGGCAACATATCAATGGTGTTTGGAGATGATATAATGACGCGCTCCCTTTCCCTCGCTCTCTCTCTCTGTGCTGCCTCTCCATCTTTTATTAAAGGAATCATTATGCTAAGATGTTGTCGCACCACAAGGAGACAAACTAACGGGGTCAGAAGCTAGTCAGGAGGAGAAACCGTCATGTTCAATAGGCTAAGTCAGTTGATTCTCCAGGCGTTTTATGTAAGCAGCCATCTGCTGCCAAGCTGTGCTCAAAAACACAGCGGGACACGAACGCAGTGAAAAAACAGAGGACGAACCCTAAACGATACACTATCAACACACAGCACAGGTTTATCAGATACTAGATGAAGGGAAAACACCCTATAAAAATGAGGATGCATATTTTCCTATTTTTGTGGTTGAGTCCAGCTATAGTTGCATTCCTTCTCCCTTCTCTTCAGCCTGCTGCCACCTTTAACTTATTAAACAAAGTTAGTGTGTGTTTGGCAAGGCAGAGAGGGAAGGGAGTGAATAGGAAATAATAATGAACATTCCCGATTGTATTTCATCCAGCTCGCCTCAAAGGGCTGTTTTGGTTGTGGAGCCCTGGAGTGCATCCCAAATAGCACTCTATTACATATAGTACATTACTTTCCACTAGGGACCATAGGGTTCTGATACAAAGTAGTGTACTCAATAGGGAATAGGGTGATATTCTGGGCGCAGCTGGCCTCCTCTCTGCCAGCAGGGAGGGAGAAAGCGTTCAAAGCCCTCATCTCCTCTGCTCTGTTTGGACAGCTTGTGTTTAGCACGGCTCAGGCATACACAATGACAATGCAAGAGCTACAGTGCGGGGCTAGGGACAATAGTGTGGAGTGTGTACAGTAGGTTTTCCACATTAAAGAGCTTGTGATTGTATTGTAAAATCTATCCATGTACACGTACCGCATATTGTTATATGAGCACACACACACTTCAAATCTTTACTAGGTCTCACACACACACACAAAAGATTCACAGCACAGCCATTAGCTTAGCGTTAAACTATTTTACTCTCCCAATCTGTCCCTAAATACCGAAATTACTAAACCCAATGACTCAATTCAACCACAAGCTCAGACGCACTGAATAGACTTCCGTATTTTGTCCACATATTTTTTAGACTTAAGGGAAAGAGCTTCATAAAAATTGACTGGTAATAAAAACCCACTGATTCATATTGTGTGCGTCCAAAATGGTGACCAATTCCCTATAGAGTACACTACTTTTGACCAGGGCCCATTAAAAGCAGTGCACTATATAGGGAATAATAGGGTTCCATTTGGGAGCTAGCCATTATCGCCATGTCAGATGAAAATCCAAAAATATTCTGGCTGTGTGTTTGATGAGCCCATTCTTCCATTCCATCCCTAAGGAGGTTAAACTCTGGCCACCCTGCTGAAGTGGAGAAATGAATGCAGAGACTGAAGAAAAGAGGACCTCCTTGATGATAAATCAGGGAAGTCCATTGTGAGAGCAAATGAGAAGCCAAAAGGACATAACCTCCTCAAAGCCTTGCAAAGAGAGAAAGACAGAAGTGTCTGATGATCATCACGGGGAGCCATTCAAATAAAATAAAAAAAGCTTCTGCATGGTTGATTTTGTGGTCAGTTTCTGGAGAACCACGTTTTCCGAATGTTTTTAATTAAAGTGATCAATTGTCACTCCCAGCTCGCCCTTTGTTGAAACTGCATACCAAGTGGGGCCTCTCTGCTGTAAGTTCCTAGGCCCTTTAAGACGGCCCTGTGGCGGTAAAGCCTTGGCCCGGTCTCTCTCCAGAGCTGGAGTCTGGACTGTCCTTGCTGGCTGGCTGACAGGTGGGGTCGATCCCTGGAAGCCCTGGTAAAAAAAAATGTTGAACTATAAAAAAAGGGAATACGGTGTCATTTGGGGAACAAATCTAAATATCGAGCCCCGGGCCAAGCCAGGGATGTGTTAAGGGGCAGCTGACAGCCGTATTATTTGACCAGGGCTGATTGTCTTCCAGTCTTTGTTCATGGCTCTGGGTCGTTCCATATGAATTCAATCACTTTCTGACTGCACTCATTTAGATTTGAATGAAACCTTCCAAACATGTTTGCCCTTGGTAGAATGGTCAGAAAGTGACTTAATGGACCTGAATGCCAAAATATTTAGGAGATCGAAGTGCTCAAAGTTGACCTATTTTTCAAACCCCCACCCTTCCATTAGACATCCATGGCTTTATCTCAGAAAAAGATAAACGGTTGAGTTTGATATCATTTGATAGCTTACAAACAGTGTTGTCAAATATTTTCTAATTTATAGAATAAAAAATAATATATTTAACCTTTAAAGTCAATGATCTAAAAAATGATCTAATCAAATTTCCATATAATTTGGTAGCTCATGATGCGTTCATAATCAAGTGGGAAGGTGGTATTTACTAGTGATGGGGGAGGGGGGTTATTTACTAGCTTTGTACACTCTTGGCATTCTCTCAACCAGCTTCACCTGGAATGCTTTCCCAACAGTCTTGAAGGAGTTCCCACATATGCTGAGCACTTATTGGCTGCTTTTCCTTCACTCTGCAGTCCAACTCATCCCAAACCATCTCAATTGGTTTGAGGTTGGGTGATTGTGGAAACCAAGTCATCTGATGCAGCACTCCATCACTCTCCTTCTTGGTCAAATAGCCCTTACATAGCCTGGAGGTTAAAAAACAAAATGATAGTCCCACTAATAGCAAACCAGATGGGATGGCGTATCGCTGCAGAAGGCTGTGGTAGCCATGCTGGTTAAGTGTGCCTTGAATTCTAAATAAGTGACAGACAGTGTCACCAGCAAAGCACCCCACACCTCCTCCATGCTTCATGGTGGAAACCACACATTTGGAGATCATCCGTTCACCTACTCTACGTCTCACAAAGATACAGCGGTTGGAACCACAAATCTCAAATTTGGACTAATCAGACGAAGGGCAGATTTCCCCCAGTCTAATATCCAATGCTCAGGTTTCTTGGCCCAAGCATGTCTTACTGGTGTCCTTTAGTAGTGGTTTCTTTGCAGCATTTCGACCATGAAGGCCTGATTCACGCAGTCTCCTCTCAAAGTTCTTGAAATTTTCCGTATTGTCTGACCTTCATGTCTTAAAGTAATGATGGACGGTCATTTCTCTTTGCTTATTTGAGCTGTTCTTGCCATAATATGGACTTGGTCTTTTACCAAATAGGGCTATCTTCTGTATACCACCCATACCTTGTCACAACACAACTGATTGGCTCAAACATATGAAAAGGAAAGAAATTCAACAAATTAACTTTTAACAAGGCACGCCTGTTAATTGAAATGCATTCCAGGTGCTCATGAAGCTGGTTGAGAGAATGCCAAGAGTGTGGAAAGCTGTCATCAATGCAAAGGGTGGCTACTTTGAAGAATCTGAAATATACAATATATTTTTATTTGTTTAACACTTTTTTGGTTACTCAATTATTCCATATGTGTTGTTTAGTTTTGATGTCTTTATTATTCGACAATGTAGAAAATTGTAAAAATAAAGAAAAACCCGTGAATGAGTAGGTGTCCAAACTTTTGACTGGTACTGTATATTATGATTATTTATTCTTTCTAAGTAGCATTAGCTAGCACTAGTCAGCTCTACCTGCTACAAAACTCTGGTAATTTTAATTATATTTTTAAATAGTGAGCCAACATTTTTAGAACACTTATTTCCATGACTGATCAAAACACATTTTCCATTCTCTTTTTTGTCTCTCTGCAGCAGACATATAGTGATCAATATGTTTTGAACATCAAATTCTTATTCTTTTTTTTAAATAAAATGTTTTTTTAAATGTTTTTTTTAAAGAGTGCTAATTTGCATTAGCAAATTGCAATACATATAATAATCACAATATACAGTACATTCAGAAAATATTCTGACCCCTTGACCTTTTCCACATTGTTACGTTACAGCCTTTTTTTAATCATCAATCTATACACAATACCCGATAATGTCAAAGCAAAAACAGGTTTTTAGAATTTTTTGCAAATGTATTCATACTAAAAAACAGAGAAGTACTCAGACCCTTTGCTATGAGACTCGGAATTGAGCTCAGGTGCATCCTGTTTCCATTGATCATCCTTGAGATGTTTCTACAACTTGATTGGAGTGCACCTGTGGTAAATTCAAATGATTGAACATGATTTGGAAAGGAACATACCTGTCTATATAAAGGTCCCACAGTTGACAATCCATGTCAGAGCAAAAATCATCCAATGAGGTCGAAGGAATTGTCTGTAGGTCCCAAGGTCCCCAATAACACATTGACCTCCATCATTCTTAAATGGAAGAAGTTTGGAACCACCAAGACTCTTCCTAGAGCTGGCAGCCTGGCCAAACTGAGCAATTGGGGACGAAGGGCCATGGTCAGGGAGGTGACCCGATGGTCACTGACAGAGCTCCAAAGTTCCTCTGTGGAGATGGGAGAACCACTCCACCAAATAAGGCCTTTACGGAAGCCACTCCTCAGTAAAAGGCACAGTCCACACGGAGTTTGCCAAAAGGCACCTGAAGGACTCTCAGACCATCAAAAACAAGATTCTCTGCTCTGATGAAACCAACATTGAACTCTTTGGCCTGAATGCCAAACGCCACCTCTGGAGGAAACCTGGCACCATCCTTACGTTAAAGCATGGTGGTGACAGCATTATGCTGTGGGGATGGGGCAGGGACTGGGAGACTAGTCAGGATCGAGGGAAAGATGAACGGAGTGAAGTACAGAGAGATCCTTGATGAAAACCTGCTCCAGAGAGCTCAGGACCTCAGACTGGGGCGAAGGTTCACCTTGCAACAGACAACGACCCTAAGCACACAGCCATGACAATGCAGGAGTGGCTTCGGGACAAGTCTCAATGTCCTTGAGTGGCCCAGCCAGAGCCCGGACCTGAACATCTCTGGAGAAACCTGAAAATAATTGTGCAGCGATGCTCCCCATCCAACCTGACAGAGCTTGACAGGATCTGCAGAGAAGAATGGGTGTGCCAAGTCTGTAGTGTCATACCCAAGAAGACTGGAGGCGGTAATCGCTGCCTGGGGTGCTTCAACAAAAGTACTGAGTAAAGGTTCTGAATACTTATGCAAATGTATTATTTCAGTTTATTTTTCATAAATTTGCAAACATTTCTAAAGAAACTGTTTTTGCTTTGTCATTATGAGGTATTGTGTGTGTGTGTGTGTGTGTGTGTGTGTGTGTGTATCTTGATGTGGATTGATTTATTTTTTAATCCATTTTAAAATAAGGCTGTAACGTAACAAAATGTGGAAAAGTCAAGGGGTCTAAATACTTTCGGAAGGCACTGTATGGACCAATTCGCATATATTCCCCAGTCCAAGTTCACATGCAGACCTGCATAAAAATCCAAGATTTTTTTTTTATCCCAATGTTACACACTGGCCCCATTATTTATAGAAAGACCCACATACACCAGACATACATAATTTACACACACACACACACACACAGATCCAACTCAGAGGCCCAGCTCATGAGCTCCATCAGTAGCAGATTTTATTTTAGATTGTTAAATGAATGTGTTCATGCAACAAATGTTAGTGCATCAAATCGTATCAAACTGAATTGTATCGATTCGTTCTCTAATCATTTCAAATTAAACGTATCGTAGCCCATGTATCTAGATATGTATCGAGACGCATTGAAATGGAAGGATGCACAAAGCTAAAAATGGTGTTTGAGTAGATATGACATTTCTAAAATGGGACAGAACAAGGACGATAGCCTGGCCAAATTAGAAGGATCTCAAACTTTTTCTCACACAGGATACTTTCAGTTTATCGAAAGGTAGATTAACCCTACAACTGCAGTTTTAGACTATGTAAAAGACCATGGGGAATAATGGCAAATTTCCGAAATGTGCCATTATACCCCTTTCAGATTGATGCCTTTTAAGATGAGCTATGCTGGGGAGAGAGTGTGACAGTCAGAAAGAAAGTTGAGGGGCAGGAAAAATCCTGCTCTGAATTTATCTACCGCTCATTAATATCTCATGGTGGCCCTACTGCTGTGCACTCCTGTACGCTCCTTCCAGACACTCAAGCGTCATCGTCTTCTTTAATTCATGCTCCTTGATGTCTAGGCTAGGCTACAGTATTCCTTCCTACTGCTCTCTACAGCCTTCAGGGGCACGTCATGCCAACCTCAACCAGAGACGATACCTTCTACAGTGCCAGGTGTTCTGAACTATGGGCTCGGTTCAGAGCCCATATTCCTAAAGCGTCTCAGAGTAGAGTAGAACTAGGATCAGTTCCCCCCTGTCTATAATAATCTGACTCATTATGATCTAAAAAGGCAAAACTGACCCTAACACTTGTGTTGCTTTGCCATCATCATCCCCTCAATGTGAAGTTCTACCTGCTACATAGAGCGTGTGGTTTGAGAGTGGAGAGGAGCAGAGGGGAAGAGGGGAAGTCTATTCTATTTTCCTCTACTGTACCATTTCTTGCAAGTACTCATGCAACTGTTGCAAGTGGTTGTACTAAATTATCTTCTAATTACACACGTTGCTTTTGTTTACATTGTGAATGTAAACATAAGCTGTGTTCGAATACCCATACTAACATACTGTATATTGCATACTTAATGAGTATAATACTGTAAACGGAACAGTATCTTTTCAGTTCAGCGTACTAGCTCTACCGGACGTTGATGCTGTTGCTATGCAACATCTTGCTAGCTAGTTAGCATAACAAATGACTAGTTTGACATTTTACGATTTTGGGTGTGTTCTTAAATTCAAACTAACTATATCCATACTATGACCAATAAGCAAAAAAAAGAAACGTCCCTTTTTCAGGACCCTGTCTTTCAAAGATAGTAAAATCCAAATAACTTTACAGATCTTCATTGTAAAGGGTTTAAACACTGTTTACCATGCTTGTTCAATGAACCATAAACAATTAATGAACATGCACCTGTGGAACGGTCGTTAAGACACTAACAGCTTACAGACAGTAGGCAATTAAAGTTACAGTTATGAAAACTTAGGACACTAAAGAGGCCTTTCTACTGACTCTGAAAAACACCAAAAGAAAGATGCCCAGGGTCAGTCCTCGCTGTGGCAGACCACGTGTAACACCTGCACAGGATTGGTACATCCGAACATCACACCTGCGGGACAGGTACAGGATGGCAACAACAACTGCCCGAGTTACACCAGGAAAGCACAATCCCTCCATCAGTGCTCAGACTGTCCGCAATAGGCTGAGAGGCTGGACTGAGGGCTTGTAGGCTTGTTGTAAGGCAGATCCTCACCAGAAATCACCGGCAACAATGTCGCCTATGGGCATAAATTCACCGTCTATGGACCAGACAGGACTGGCAAAAAGTGCTCTTCACTAGGTCCATTCCCCCCAGAAGGGCTAGGGCCATTCCCCTCAAAAATGTCCGGGAACTTGCAGGTGCCTTGGTGGAAGAGTGGGGTAACATCTCACATCAAGAACTGGCAAATCTGGTGCAGTCCATAAGGAGGAGATGCACTGCAGTACTTAATGAGGCTGGTGGTCGCACCAGATACTGACTGTTACTTTTGATTTTGACACCCCCTTTGTTCAGGGACACATTATTCCATTTCTGTTAGTCACATGTCTGTGGAACTTGTTCAGGTTATGTCTCTGTTGTTGAATCTTATGTTCATTCAAATATTTACACATGTTAAGTTTGCTGAAAATAAACGCAGTTGACAGTGAGGATGTTTCTTCTTTTGCAGAGTTGATATACTCAATTCACTCCACTAATAGTATGGTTAGTGTGGGCAGTATGAGTATTCGAACACAGCTATAGTCAAGCTAGCTAGTAGCTAGTAGCTTCTTGACTTCATAAATCTTAGTAAAATAACCAGTGGTGTCTAGTGGGGGCCATTATGCATCCAAAATCAACTATAATTTTCCATTATTTCAATTCACAAGACAGAATGAGCACATGCGTCAGCCATCAGGAATTGAACCTCTGCGACTCTTGAGCTTGGACGCTTCCATTGGACATGACGCAACGCAGGTGCAACACAGGCAGTACAGATCTTTCATTGATTTCAAAGGAAGCATTCCCTCAATGGTTGATGGCAATGCTGGATGCCCAATGGCTATAGTTTAGCAGGGCCGTTAATCAACACTCCTACTCTGGGCTGGGTTCATACTGTATACAGCAATGGGTTGAGGTAAAGCTGGGGAGGATATGTACTGGATGTGTGGGAGAATGTGCCAGCCAGCCAGCAGACGGACATTGATGGAGTGCAAATAAATCAGATGTTCTGCTTGAGGGACCAGGAAATAACTGCCTTTTCCCTATATAGTGCACCTACATTTTACCAGGGCCCATAGGGCTCTGGTTAGAAGTAGTGCACTGTACAGGGAATAGGGTGCCATTTTGGACGCAGACAGGAACTGGTATGCAGTAATCTCTGATAAAATGTTAAAGAATACTGGACTGTTCTGGACTGTAGAACAAATGAAGAAAATTAACAATGTTGAGAGTTGGAGGAAATGTTACTATGTAGATTTCAGAAAATGTGTTTCCTACTACAATGGGCTGTTGTAACCCAACCTGTGTCAAATATTTTTTTAGACAGCCTTTAATGGTACATTATATGTGCAGATGAGGTGACATCACGATCATGTTTTAACAATGGTAACACAACACCACAACCGGGAGGATGTTACATACAGGAGGATGTAAAATACTATTTTCGCCAAATAAGGAGTTTTTTTTAAGCCTTTAAAAACAATAAGAAGCCAAAACAAAAGGATGACTACTACACAAAATGTCAGAAATTGTATGGAAAACTAATGCAATAAGGCCAGGATGAGGCAGTGCCCAGAGACGACAGAATGGGGAGACCCATACATCACTACACCACCACCCTCCTTCTCTCACAGGATTACGTTTGCGTCCCAAATGTCCACCTATTCCCATAGGGCTCTGGTCAAAAGTAATGCACTATATAGGGAATATGGTGCCATTTGGGACGCAAACTACAACAGAAAAACTGAGGGGGAAAGTAAAATTTCACTAGAAGAGACCTGCCTTGCTGTCTATCTATGTCATTCATATAGAAAAGTATGACCTTACACAAACAAATATAATAATTTCCTCTATTACAGGATTGAATGAGCCTCTATTCTAAATCGCAACATCCATCCAATCACAAGGAGGCAAGAGAGAACACATTCTGGTGAATGTTAAGGCTCATTGGAGCCCATGATGGAATGGATACTGAAGAAGCCTGTTGCTAGGATACAGCCTGCATGCCTTCCCATAGCTAAGATGTTGATGTGCTGCTGAGCAGAGGCCATGTTTTTACAATCAACTGTGTCTCATCGCATCATCTGTCTCATTGCCACAATGCAACAAGCCATATCCTCAATGGCTTTTCTTCTTAACAACTATAGCTGTAGGGACAGCCTATCCAAAACAAAAGAGAACCACTGCCTCTACTCTTGTTCAAGCCTAGAACATATGCAAAGTCACGATCTCCACCCATCAAAAATCTCTCACATCAAAATACTGTCATGGGCAAATAGGAAATTCACTTTGCCAGTTGGAATTCAGACACTATCAACCGCAAATACATCAATAAGATGTACATCTGGAGAAAACCAGAGGAACACAACCCCAGCTGGCACCACACACACACACACCATAATAATGGCTGGAATGGAGTGAATGGAAGGGCATCAAACACATGGAAACCACATTTGATACCATTCAATTTATTCCATTCCAGACATGACTATGAGCCCATCCTCCCCAATTAAGGGGCCACAAGCCACCTGTGACACGCACATCCCTTCTCTCAAGTCTCTGCCACACTGCGACCAACAGAAAAAGGTCACTGTTTTACATCAGTGGCTGATTGCACATTCCACAGTTCTTCCCTTTTCCTGTTTTCACTACTGACCATTTCCCCAGGTCTCACTCCAGAGACCCAGCCCCTGGCCACTGAGACTGTTATCAGATCCAGCCTGGCCCTACACCCCACAGGCTGCAGTCACAGAAACATCAGTCCACATAACAGAATGCATCCCACTCTTAATAATATATCCTGTGCAGTGTGAGCTTGTTCACTACTTCCCACAAATCTAAAATCATTGGAGATCTGCTAGGCCTAAATTACTCAAATGTAAATGTACTGATTTGCTACAGTTTGGATAACAGGCTAGTCTAGTCTACGTCCCAAACGGCACCCTATTCCCTACATAGCGCACTACCTGGTTAAAAGTAGTGTGCATATATATATAGTGGGGCAAGAAAGTATTTAGTCAGCCACCAATTGTGTAAGTTCTCCCACTTAAAAATATGAGAGAGGCCTGTCATTTTCATCATAGGTACACTTCAACTATGACAGACAAAATTAGAAAAAAATCCAGAAAATCACATTGTAGGATTTTCAATGAATTTATTTGCAAATGATGGTGGAAAATAAGTATTTGGTCACCTACAAACAAGCAGGATTTCTGGCTCTCACAGACCTGTAACTTCTTCTTTAAGAGGCTCCTCTGTCCTCCACTCATTACCTGTATTAATGGAACTTGTTTGAACTTGTTATCAGTATAAAAGACACCTGTCCACAACCTCAAACAGTCACACTCCAAACTCCACTATGGCCAAGACCAAAAGAGCTGTCAAAGGACACCAGAAACAAAATTGTAGACCAGCACCAAGCTGGGAAGACTGAATCTGCAATAGGTAAGCAGCTTGGTTTGAAGAAATCAACTGTGGGAGCAATTATTAGGAAATGGAAGACATACAAGACCACTGATAATCTCCCTCGATCTGGGGCTCCACGCAAGATCTCACCCCGTGGGGTCAAAATGATCACAAGAACGGCGAGCAAAAATCCCAGAACCACACGGGGGGACCTAGTGAATGACCTGCAGAGAGCAAAGTAAAGTAACAAAGTAACAAAGCCTACCATCAGTAACACACTACGCCGCCAGGGACTCAAATCCTGCAGTGCCAGACGTGTCCCCTTGCTTAAGCCAGTACATGTCCAGGCCAGTCTGAAGTTTGCTAGAGAGCATTTGGATGAGCCAGAAGAAGATTGGGAGAATGTCATATGGTCAGATGAAACCAAAATATAACTTTTTGGTAAAAACTCAACTCGTCGTGTTTGGAAGACAAAGAATGCTGAGTTGCATCCAAAGAACACCATACCTACTGTGAAGCAAGGGGGTGGAAACATCATGCTTTGGGGCTGTTTTTCTGCAAAGGTACCAGGACGACTGATCCGTGTAAAGGAAAGAATGAATGGGGCCATGTATCGTGAGATTTTGAGTGAAAACCTCCTTCCATCAGCAAGGGCATTGAAGATTAAAATTAAACGTGGCTGGGTCTTTCAGCATGACAATGATCCCAAACACACCGCCCGGGCAACGAAGGAGTGGCTTCGTAAGAAGCATTTCAAGGTCCTGGAGTGGCCTAGCCAGTCTCCAGATCTCAACCCCATAGAAAATCTTTGGAGGAAAGTCCGTGTTGTCCAGCAACAGCCCCAAAACATCACTGCTCTAGAGGAGATCTGCATGGAGGAATGGGCCAAAATACCAGCAACAGTGTGTTGAAAACCTTTAACCCATTATTCCCCATTGGCCGAGTGCAAAACATCTGCTCTTGGCATGTCATCGGTATTAACTGGGAGAACAACTGCCCCCTCTCACGGAAGTTCAAGGCCTACCACGGTACACCAGTAGTGCAGGCATTATTATGCCAAAAACAGGATCCCCCATTATAGTGAATTTAAAAAATGTGCAATCTTCATGGTCAATCTGCATGTAAAGAATTAAATAAATTCAAAGACAATTATGATACCAATAATTGCTTCTAATACTCCAGATGTACATCCTTGAATTGATTATCAATTTGAGTTAGTCAATGAGAGGATGCAGCACTGAGTTAACCTGCAACGTCACTTCCTGGAGTGGTAGTAGCTCAAACTGCGCATGTTATATCTTAACCGACTTCGTTTGGCTTCAACGCGCTATTGAGTCTTCAAACAGGAATGACTTGTGTCATGTGATCGATGGCTTTGTCCATTGGGTATTACCGAGCAGCAAGAAGTTGCTCTCAGATGATTAAATCTCCCATGAACACTAAGTGCTCTCTCAGTGCAATGCATTACACACAATTATTTATCTCAAGAGTCCCCATTCTAAACCATTACTCCATAGCTAGACAGTCATACACTTAGGTAAAGTAATAGAGGTTTGATCAGGAGAGAAATCATAATGACTACTGCCGTTTCCAGAGATGAGGTACAGAGGAAGAATAGTGTATTGACCATTTTCTTTTCAGATTACACGTTCGCAAAGATGAGTTACATGCAGAGAAAGATGCATGATGCAATAATGCACACCTGACATAATCATAGTGGACATGAAGAATAATACCAATTAATCTATTTAACTACTTCACATCAAACCCTCTATCATTCCTATTACACTATGTCTGCATCTGCATCCCAAATGGCACCCTTTTACCCATATAGTGCACTACTTTTGGCCAGGGGTGCAAAGGGTGTGCAACTGGGAGTGGATAAGGCTCTGACTGAGATCCACCCAGGTCGTGAGCTGGCAGTGACATAGGTTGCTTCCCAATTGGCACAATTCCCTATTTAGTGCAATACTTTTGCCCAGAGCCTATAGGGAGTAAAGTCCCATTTGGGGTACAACCACAGAGAAGAATGAATCATAGAATGAGTCACTCCTGAGGGACAGCGGCCTCCTCATGAAGCCACTACCCAGGCCACACGGCCATGGCCCCAGTGCCAGGAGGCAGCAGAGGGTAGCCAGGGTACCAATGTCATCAACCCTACTGCCATGAGCTACAGTCTGTCTTTGTTATTCTCTTTACCAATCCTGATGGTTATACTAGCGCAAGACTTTATGACTTCACGCAACAGGGGTTTCATTTCCCAGCGGTTCAGTATTCTGACCCCGGGTGTGTTCCAAATCGTAGTGTACTACATAGTAAACAGGGTGCCATTTGGGACGCAGTCTGACCCTGCTGACCCTGTTCAAGGGCAGAACTCACCATACTGAGAAGCATGTTAAATGAGGAATCTATATATCACTCTTTTCTAGATGAATCATCAGTAAAAACCTCCCTTTCCCACACAACACATTGCTTCACAGATACATAAATTGAATAATCCCGTCCCGGAATGATCTAACTACAGGAAATGGGGAAGTTCCCATCATGTTCCAGTATGCTCCGCCCTCCTCCGGGAAGACACCTCTGACTGTGTCCTTCACCCAACAGTGTCATTTGGGACCTAGGCTCTGACACATAGAGGGAAGGAAGTGCTTTGTAGGTGGAACCGCACAGTAGAGGGGCCCACTGGCAGCCAAGTACAATCAGTGAGCAGATTTAAATGCCCAAACGCCCATGTAAATAGGCCTGCTAGCACACAGAACATTGTGTCACACACAGAGCACAGTAGACAAGGAAAAATCCAGAAAATGATCAAACTAAAGAACTGATTTGTAAAAACTAGTACCCCTCAGATGTTGATTATTCAAATTTAGCGTTATCGTAGTCATATACATATATACTGATTGATTATAAGCAAGAGGATCCTGTGCAGTGTTATAAATCCTAACCCCAGTGCATGCTATTTCAATCATTTCATCCACACTGCTCTCGCACCTCAACGGGTGTCTGCGTAACCAGGCACTAAAATAGAACTTCGTTCTATTTGAGACGCTTGGCGTACTTGCAAGTCCCACCTCTCCCAGCTACTCATTGGCTTTCAAGAGCAGACAAATCCACGTGGGGTATTTGAAATATGAATGAGGAGAGATTAATCATAGATTTAAGGGGGAAACTTCGTTTTTTATTTTATCTGTGGATTAACACTAGAAGTGTCATATGAAGAGTCATGAATTTAAACATTTTAATTAGCCTACAATGCAATTTTCAAAGTCATGTACCACTGTCCTTGACTTTTCCTATACAAGTATATTCAAAACACTGTCGTTATTCAAATGTCGATGTGCATTCGCAGTTTTAGGAGGTCATGTCATTTTTGCCCCCTGCCGTTCCTTCACCAAACAGTTGGCTGCCATCTGAAACGGACAATATTTAGAATATTACAGCCGATATTATTCTACAAGTGAGGACTTGCGGAAGTATAGCCATTGGCTACTAAGCGGCAGACTAGTAACATAAAAAAAATATACAATTCCGTTCTTTTGAAATATAATTGATTTGTTTTTTTATGTTTCTTAAGACATGTCTTAACAAAATATGGAATGTACTTGATGATGTACAACACTTGAATTGTGGTGTTTTGTGTTTTTTTGGGGTTATTAGATATAGCCATCAGTAACAAACTAATGAAAATGCTAATTTTATCAAACGTTACTTAAGAGCTTTATAAACAAAACCAAAAGGACTATTTTTGCAATAGCATAGAGTGCATTTGGAAAGTATTCAGACCCTTGACTTATTCCACTTTTTTTTTGTTTACGCTACAGCCTTATTCAAAAATGGACGAAAACATTTTTTATCATAAAATCAACACACCATAATGACAAAGCAAAAATAGGTTCAGACATTTTTGCAAATTTATTCAAAATAAACTGAAATCCTTATTTACATAAGTATTCAGACCCTTTGCTATGAGACTCGAAATGGAGCTCAGGTGCATCCTGTTTCCACTGATCATCCTTGAGATGGTATTACAACTTGGAGTCAACCCATGGTAAATTCAAATGATTGGACATGATTTGGAAAAGGACAGATCTATCTATATAAGGTCCCACAGTTGACACCGCATGTCTGAGCAAAACTTAGCCATGAGGTCGAAAGGTATTGTCCATAGAGCTCCGAGACAGGATTGTGTCGAGGCACAGATCTGGGGAAGGTTACAAAAACAATTCTGCAGCATTGAAGGTCCCCAAGAACACAGACGCCTCCATCATTCTTAAATGGAAGAAGTTTGGAACCACCAAGACTCTTCCTAGAGCTGGCCGCCCAACCAAACTCAGCAATCGGGGGAGAAGGTCCTTGGTCAGGGAGGGGACCAAGAACCCGGTAGTCACTCTGACAGAGCTCTAGAGTTCCTCTGTGGAGATGGAAGAACCTACTAGAAGGACAACCATCTCTGCATCAGTCCAACTATCAGGCCTTTACAGTAGAGTGGCCAGACGGAAAGCCAATCCTCAGTAAAAGGCACATGACAGACCACTTGGAGATTACCAAAAGGCACCTAAAGGATTCTCAGACCATGAAAAACCAAGAGACCAAGAGTCTCTGGTCTGATGAAACCAACATTGAACTCTTTAGCCTGAATGCCAGGAGTCACGTCTGGAGGAAACTTGGCACCATCCCTACAGTGAAGTATGGTGGTGGCAGCATCATGTTTGATGTTTTTCAGCAGCAGGGACTGAAAGACTAGTCCGGATCGACTGAAAGATGAACGGAGCAAAGTACAGAGAAACCCCTGATGAAAATGTGCTCCAGGACCTCAGACTGGGGCGAAGGTTCACCTTCCAACAGGATAACGAACCTAAGCACACAGCCACGACAATGCAGGATGTGTCTTTATGGGACCGTGTTCGTTAGCAATACCACTGAAAATATCAAAAAAGAAGGTCCAAACGTCTCTGACAGTGGGAATCAAGCTGATTCGATACCATTTTACAGTGGCCAGTTCATGAAGGAAGGATTGCTCATTAAAGTTTTTTTAGCAAGAGTCTATGACAAATCAGGACAGGTAATTTCACTGAGCAGCCATTACAAACACAGGCTGTAAAACAGTGATCACTAAGATCATTACAGAAAACACCAGACTGATACCTATCAGGATTATTTGTGAAGATATCAAGGAGAGTAGCCTTTTCTGGGTGTTTGGAGTCATACCTTGTGGGATTGGTAATAATCTGAGAGAGATTTAGGGAGTCCCATTGCTTTAAGATTTGGTCAGGTGGTTTAAGCATGTCCCAGTTTAGGTCACCTAGCAGGACAAATTCAGACTTAGTGTAAGGGGCCAGGAGAGATTTTAGGGAAGGAAGGGTACAGGCTGGTGCTGATGCAGGACGATAGCACCCAGCAACAGCCAACAAAGAGCTATTTGAAAGTGTAATGCTTAAAACCAGCAAATCACATTGTTTGGGACAGACTTGGTGGAGACCACTGAGCACTGAAGGTGATCCTTGGTAAAGATTTCCAAAGGTGGGGGAGTGGCAGATCGGTCTTGTCGAAAAAGATTATAACCAGAAAGCACTGTATATGAAATGTATTTATTAGACTGTTAGAATGCATTGGTTCAGAAATGGATTGCTCGATGCCCAGCTTTTCAATTTTGTGTGTTTTTGGGGCAAAAATTCTACAAAGATCGAGCAACAAATAAAATGTAAAAAAAAAAGGACTATATGCATTTCAGGTAAAATAACAACCCAATGTTCATCTCCCAGGAAAAATGAAAAAGAAAATCTTAGCCACAGGGGTAGATTGCCTGGACGTGGGCAGACTGCCTGTAATAATAGAATAATAATAATATAAAACACAACATGCAACAATTAATTATTTTACTGAGTTACAGTTTATATAAGGAAATCAATCAATTGAAATAAATAAATTAGGCCCTAATCTATGGATTTCACATGACTGGGCAGGGGCTCAGAGTGGGAGTCACAAAAGGACTTTATTACAGACAAAAATACTCCTCTGTTTCGTCAGCTGTCTGGGTGGCTGGTCTCAGACAATCCCACAGTTGAAGAATCCCCTGGGCTGGCAGGGTTACATGTGGTCTGCAGTTGTGAAGCCAAATGGAGGTACTGCCAAATTCTCTAAAACAACGTGGGTATGGTCGAGAAATTAACATTCAATTCTCAGCAACAGCTCTGATGGACACTCCTGCAGTCAGCATGGCAATTGCACACTCCCTCAAAACTTGAGACATCTGTGGCATTGTGTTGTGTGACAAGACTGCACATTTTAGTGTCCTTTTATTGTCCCTAGCAAAAAGGTAATTATCATGCTGTTTAATCAGCTTCTTATTTAATCAGTTTCTTGTCAAGTGGATAGATTATCTTGGCAAAGGAGAAATGCTCACTAACAGGGATGTAAACAAATTTGTGAACAACATTTGAGAGAAATATGCTTTTTGTACACATGAACGATTACTGGGATCTTTTATTTCACCTCATGAAACCAGCACTTTACATATTGAATTTATATTTTTGTTCAGAATATTTTCCTCCCTCTCTAGGTCAGTGAAAATGCTGAGTAATACAGGGTCAATGGCTGTATCTAAACCACTTGCTACATCAGAGATTCTCAACCCCAAGAGGTTTGTTAAATTAATTAGCTCCTCAACATAAAAGGAATTATTCTCAATGCAGAAGCATGCTGTTCTACACTGTCATGGTTTCACTTTTAGTTTAATTTATCAGAAAACGGAACATGGAAATTACAGCGTAAATGGTAGATTCCCAGTCGCTCTCCAGAGAGCACTCTGAGGCGTGTCCCATAAGCGTGTCCCAAAGTGTCCCATAAGCAGTCCTTTATAGACTTACATCCCAAAAATGGCACCCTACCACCACAGCGCACTACCCAGGTCAAAAGTAGTGCACCAAATAGGGAATAAGGTGCAATTTGGGATGCAGACATGTATAGTATCCTGGGGTATTTCAAAATACCCTCAGTATGATTTTCCAATACCGTTTTATTGGTACTTTTTAAATAAATACCTACAGTCAACTTGTGCACTAGGTAATAGATAAAGCAGATCAAGTTCATCATTTGGCCTTTTAGATTTTTCCATTATGATGCTTACCAGTACTACTTATACTGTACTAGTTTCTCAAAACAGCTGTTTGAGCCTGTCATGTGTGTTTGTTTACAAAGAACCACAATGAGCCAAGCAGAGCCCTATACTATGTACGTGGTTTGAGGACTTTGCGATGTAGCTTTGGTCAACTCTGAGTTTAACTCGGGATAACCGGTACCACAAAAGTGGCTCTCCTTTTAGCCAGGTACATTTCTATGGCAATGAATCCTTCAGAACTAACCTGCTCCCTGACAGGCTAACTCATAGATTACTCCATTTATCCTGAATGACGTGTCAGAGCCGCAAATTGAGGACCAATGAAATCAGATTCCCTCCCTCTCGCAAAGATTGAGTTACCATCCCCTTCATTTGAGGAAGACGACTGATTAAATATTTTATTAATCAAGTTTTTTGTGTTGAAAAAAAAGTTCAAATACATAACACATTAATGCAGAACGCGATTGCAGAATGCAATTGAAACTTCACAGTAAAACTTTGACTTAATTTTGATCGATAGAAGAGGGAAAATAGGTAAGTAATCAAATAAAGATGGCACTATATACCCCTCGGCAGATTCATGAGGTGAGTCACTCCTACAGCACAATTTAAAGCTGCAATATGTAACTTGTTGGGAGACCCGACCAAATTGCACATAGAAAAGTGAGTTATAGATATATCATGGTCATTGAAAGCAAGTCTAAGAAGAGGTAGATCTGTTCTATGTGCACTATTTCTATGCTTCCCATTCTTAAGTCTCATTTTTGTGTCTTTTACTTTCGGTTTTGTACACCAGCTTCTTGGAAACAGCAGTTGAGACAATCCCCACCTGGATTAACATCCATTCCCTGCTGTCTAATATTTTTTTATATAGCTGTGTTGTAGTTAATGTTTGCATGCGCTAATTAGCATTTACCTAGCATCCGCTGTGGGAATTCCTTATCACCTGTTAGCATTTTGTTAGCATTCTGCTAACTGATGTTTTGGGGTCTATTTTCATTTGAAGATATGGACATCTGGATACCGCCCAACCCTTTTCCAGAGGCCTACGTCCATGGCCGTGCAGATCCCTGGTTTCGTCCCCAATTGCACCCTATTCCCTAGTGCACTTGGTCATTCCACCAATTCGGTGTCTTTGATATGTGTAACTTGGTGGAAAATAACATTTGATTTCACCCCATTTGAACATTCTGTCAACGCAATAAAAAACATGTTTTCCCCATCTCAAAAATGACTATAGTAAGTGCCAAATAAAGTAAAAGGGTTGACCGTAACAGGGTTGACGGTTTCATCTTAAAATCAGCCATAAATTCCCTTGCGACAGAGGAAATGGAAGCTTGTTGTGTACAACAGGGAGGGGCAATTGAGTGTCATGAAATGAAATTGTTGAAACAAGCTTCAGAGAGTTCAGTTCACGTAACAGGGTTGACCTTAAAATGAGGGACAGGGGTTTTTTTCCACTAAAATGAATCACATTAAATAAATAATCTTCAGAAATCACTGTCAAAGCAACAAAATAACTAGGACTTCACAATGATGGGTAACTTCGAGAAATGTTGGAGGTTAAGTGGGTTCAAATATTCCTGGAAGTCACAGAGGGTGGATGGAGTGAAATGCCAAAAGTCTTTATTTTCATATTTAAAACACATCTGATTTATTGAATTCTCCATGTTTCCTATATTAAAAAGGGCACTTCATTGAATATAACAGGCTTTAAAAAAAAATTCTACTTAAAATATCAAAAAAGGCTCTCATTTGGGCCCTGGTCAAAAGTAGAGTAAAGAGGGAATAGGGTGCCATTTGATCCAATCTGCTCCTAGCCCTGAAGAGATAGGAACACCCAGTCCCATGGTCACGTAACCTCAGCCAACATAAGGCAACATAAGGAACAAATTAGCCAACTGGGGTATTCACTCAACAAACTCATAGGTCTATGACATACTATGAATCCCTCTCGGTTTTATGAGACGGGAATCGGAGTTGAGTGGAGTTATTAAAATGAGCAGTCAGCATTATTAGCTCCATGTTCTGACTTGAGTTGGTTACATTCCCGTGGTTATGTAAAGGCCACACATGGACTGCATCCTCTTCTTTATTTAGGGCACTACTTTTGACCACGGCCCATAGGGAATAAGGCTCTGGTCAAAAGTAGTGCACTATGCAGGGAATAGGTTGTCATTTGGGTTTCAGCCACTGTGCCAGATAGCCTTCCTCTACTCCCTGAGCACATTCCTTCTCACTGCACTACCAGGGTGTTGGACAGCAAACTCAGGCAAAAACCTTTTGGATGGGGAACACCACCATTTATGGCTTGGCACAAAAGATTTTCTCATGCGCGCACAGACACACACACACACACACACACACACACACACACACAGCTAATGCAATAAGCTTGAGCTCCTCCGCTTGCTAAAATATTCACTGCAGTAGGTCGACAGCAGTGCTTGTGACGCATCTCACACTCAGGATGTGTCAATTGCGCTAAATGTGTGAAAGTACCGGTAACCAAGTTTGCTTCTATACCACCACAGTCAAGGATGTAAATGCAACTTGGCCATAGGGAAGACACTTCCATTGAAACTTCAGAACCATTAACCCACAGCTCTGGAAGCATCTTAAGAAAGCTGATCTAGATTCAGTTTAGCCTTTTAGACCACAATGAAAAAAAGTGAACTCTGGTTGAGTATTTGGGAGTCTCAGAGACTCATATCAGAGTCATGAGCAGAGCATGACTGCATCCCAAATGGCACCCTATTCCCTATGCAGGGTCCTGGTCAAAAGTAGTACACAGGGAATAGACTGCCATTTTGGGACTCTGACCGTGTCTTCTGGAATGCCCAAGTGTTATTACCCCTTCGATATTACAGAAGTCTTCTGCCCCGGGCCAGGGTTTGCAGTAAGAGCTAGGAAGCCTATAACTTATAGCTGCAGATACCCTTTTCCCCCTGGACAAATCCCTAACACTAAATCAGCTTACTATGACCGTGTTGCTGGGTATGGCCAAGCAGAAACCAAACTGTGGTCGTGTTCCAAATGGCATGCTATTTAAGTGGCAATAGAGCTCTGGTCAAAAGTAGTGCACTATAAAGGGAATAGGGTGCCGTTTGGGACACAGCCTGTCTCTTTTCATAGGAGAAGTCTGAAGTAAAGCTGGCTTAGACCAGCTCTAGACCACAGGCAGATCCCTGGAGCCGCTCCTTTTTTGGTTTCTAGCTTATAGCAAGTTGTTTCCACAGTAACATCACTTGAGCATGTCATTAAAACACCATACTGTAACTAGGGAAACATAAGAAATGTTAGTCTGCCACCGTCTCTGATGGATTGTACCGCAGCCCCTATGACTGACTCAATTACTCTTACATTGCTGTGGATTTCTCAGTTTTTTAAAGTTTTTTTATTTCACCTTTATTTAACCAGGTAGGCTAGTTGAGAACAAGTTCTCATTTACAACTGCGACCTGGCCAAGATAGAGCATAGCAGTGTGAACAGACAACACAGAGTTACACATGGAGTAAAAAATTAACAATTCAATAACACAGTAGAAAAAAAAGAGAAAAAAAGGGGAGTCTATATACATTGTGTGCAAAAGGCATGAGGAGGTAGGCGAATAATTACAATTTTGCAGATTAACACTGGGGTGATAAATGATCAGATGGTCATGTACAGGTATAGATACTGGTGTGCAAAAGAGCAGAAAAGTAAATAAATATAAACAGTATGGGGATGAGATAGGTAAATTGGGTGGGCTATTTACCGATAGACTATGTACAGCTGCAGCGATCGGTTAGCTGCTCAGATAGCAGATGTTTGAAGTTGGTGAGGGAGATAAAAGTCTCCAACTTCAGCGATTTTTGCAATTCGTTCCAGTCACAGGCAGCAGAGAACTGGAACGAAAGGCGGCCAAATGAGGTGTTGGCTTTAGGGATGATCAGTGAGATACACCTGCTGGAGCGCGTGCTACGGGTGGGTGTTGCCATCGTGACCAGTGAACTGAGATATGGCGGAGCTTTACCTAGCATGGACTTGTAGATGACCTGGAGCCAGTGGGTCTGGCGATGAATATGTAGCGAGGGCCAGCCGACTAGAGCATACAGGTCGCAGTGGTGGGTGGTATAAGGTGCTTTAGTAACAAAACGGATGGCACTGTGATAAACTGCATCCAGTTTGCTGAGTAGAGTATTGGAAGCTATTTTGTAGATGACATCGCCGAAGTCGAGGATCGGTAGGCTAGTCAGTTTTACTAGGGTAAGTTTGGCGGCGTGAGTGAAGAAGGCTTTGTTGCGGAATAGAAAGCCGACTCTAGATTTGATTTTAGATTGGAGATGTTTGATATGAGTCTGGAAGGAGAGTTTACAGTTTAGCCAGACACCTAGGTACTTATAGATGTCCACATATTCTAGGTCGGAACCATCCAGGGTGGTGATGCTAGTCGGGCGTGCGGGTGCAGGAAGCGAACGGTTGAAAAGCATGCATTTGGTTTTACTAGCGTTTAAGAGCAGTTGGAGGCCACGGAAGGAGTGTAGTATGGCGTTGAAGCTCGTTTGGAGGTTAGATAGCACAGTGTCCAAGGAAGGGCTGGAAGTATACAGAATGGTGTTGTCTGCGTAGAGGTGGATCAGGGAATCGCCCGCAGCAAGAGCAACATCATTGATATATACAGAGAAAAGAGTCAGCCCGAGAATTGAACCCTGTGGCACCCCCATAGAGACTGCCAGAGGACCGGACAACATGTCCTCCGATTTGACACACTGAACTCTGTCTGCAACATAGTTGGTGAACCAGGCAAGGCAGTCATTAGAAAAACCGAGGCTACTGAGTCTCCCGATAAGAATATGGTGATTGACAGAGTCGAAAGCCTTGGCCAGGTCGATGAAGACGGCTGCACAGTACTGTCTCTTATCGTCTTTTATCGATGGCGGTTATGATATCGTTTAGTACCTTGAGCGTGGCTGAGGTAACTATCATCTTGAATTCAGAGAGAGTGAGAGAATTTTTGTCACAATATGGATATATGATACACTTGTTATTTTCAAGGTGACAGGAAGAAAAAATAATTTGGGTCTCTACAATCTCTGTTCTAGGCCAAATAACTAGGATATCACTGGCGGTGATAGGGCGGTGCACAATTGGCCCAGCGCCGTCCGGGTTAGGGGAGGGTTTGGCCGGGGTGGTCCGTCATTGTAAAATAAGAATTTGCCTAGTTAAATAAAGGTTCATCCTCCCCATACAGCAATGAAGCAAGGCACACATGACATATTTCCTGAACTGGGGGGCTAAAGGAGTAATCATCCCTATCCATCTACAAGGCCTACTACAAGACAACAGTGGGCAAACTCACTCACTACCTACCCTGATAGTAATATGTTGTATGTACTGTATCAGTGTTGGCTACTGGGGAGAATGTAGTACATTGACAATGAAGTAATCTTCTAACAGCAAACATCTACAGCCAATACAGTACAGGAAAATCACTTTCTGATGACAAAAGTCCAATAGTCAGAGGGAGCTCTCTAAACATTGAGGAATGGTGAAATGACCCAGTCCACACAGTCAACAGACCTCAGTCTAGGGCCTATAGGCCGTAGATGGCATCTTTGCATTCCGTAGGCAGTGGTAAGCCACAGATCTGTAGGCTGTAACTACAGACCAGTGTCTACGGAAGAGTGAGTAATGTTACAGGATCCGTAGTAGACCCAGGGCTCATTTTACTGCCTGCCTAGAGAACAAGATCACTTAATAGATTAGTAACAACTTCTGTCATCAGAGACAACTGAAAAAATCTACCATCGGAGAGAGAAGGGAAAGAGACCATTAAATAATGTTGATCAGCAGCTATACTTTTATAAATTGATGGTATTCTGGAAGACAGATGCTGTCACAGTTGGTTTTAGGTACAAAGAGGCCAAATATAAAGCTGTACCACAGAGATCAATGGACATACTCAGTGAATACTCATTAGAATAGACTCCATGAAGTCACCAAACAAGCACACCGCATACCTCTCCACATGAAGGAGTTAAGTGGAACAGACAGTTGTTCAGATAACCCACTGTTGTGTTCACGTTTCCTTCATAAATACTATAGGAGCATTTACTGGCAACTACAGTGTCTCTTGTAGAAAGCAGAAATACAACAGTACATCTTCTTGTATTGTGCCCAACTGGTACCTAATTCCCTTTATAAGGCATTACTTTTGACCAGGGCTCATAAGGTGTAAAAAAAGGAACAAGGTGTGTTGATTGTAAACAAAGAGGCCAGGCAGTACTAGGCAATACACTATAACCACCTAGATCTTTTAAGTGACTGACAGGTTTTAAAAAGTGGCAAGCAGGCGAGGAGTGGGGAGAACATTTCTTCATTCTCACAGATTTATGACAAAGAGGCAATCAGAGGGAACAGCTGATGCTTGGCCAATAACCGGCAGGATTCTAATCCCAGAGATGTGTTTTCTGTCCCAAATGGCACCCTATTCCGTAATAGGGCCTATAGGGCTCTGGTCAAAAGTAGTGCACTACATAGGGAATAGGGTGCCACTTGGGACTCAATCGTGATGTGACCTTAGTGAGAGAGGCTCCCTCTTACCATCCTTTACCTAGTTCATTACAGCACATAACTCAAAGTTTAGGGCTCCCGAGTGGCACAGCGGTCTAAAGCACTGCATCTCAGTGCAAGAGCCGTCACTACAGTCCCTGGTTCAAATCCAGGCTGTATCACATCCGGCCGTAATTGGGAGTCCCATAGGGCGGCGCACAATTGGCCCTGCGTTGTCCGGGTTTGAATTTGTTCTTAACTGACTTGCCTAGTTAAAGAAAGGTTTTAAAAAAATTCTGTGGTGGTCTGAGTAGGCTATGAAGGGATTTGATTATCTGGACAGGGTTACCCCGGTGGGAGAAGTTTGTACCTGGTAAAAAGTGATTTAAGTCGTTTTGGAACCGGGCTGCCTCCCGGTGCCCCGTTCAAAGCCTGAGGCGATGTCGGCTCAAAACAAAAGTGACGTAGCCTAGGCTAGATTAAGCACGTGGAGTAGGATTCTGTGTTCACATGAAAAAGCCATTGCTCTTGATAACAATTATTTATCTGCATTCTCAATGAAAATAAGTTTGAAAATTCGACCATTTATTTGATGGAAAAGTGATGTACGTTTCTCGACGATGCACCATGCTGCCTTGTTGACAACATGACCGAGCGGCACGGATTACGGTTCGATTTGAAAAGGGCGCTCCTTCCTCACCACTTTTGTCCATTCATGTCACGGGCCATACATAGACCAGTGCACTGCGGCCCAGGTTAATAGAATTTACTCTTATCTGAGTGTTCACTGTAGTCTAATGACAAGGGAGACTATTACATTTACATATAAGTAATCAGAATGGACATAGCCTAAACCTATGTGAAAACCATTGCAATGAATACATTCCCTAATTTCGGTAATAACTGAAGGTATGATAAATGCAGATTTATTTGGCACTGGCAGCAATACACATAGGCCTATTCTACAGCACTGATTAGGCTACTGAAAATGTGTCATTTATTTTGTGCATAAAATAAAACTGGCTACATTGAGTTTAGACAGGCAGCCACATTCTGACCCCCCCACTAAATTTGACTTTTGGCCAATCAGATCAGTTCTGAAAAATATCTTAAGTGAAAAGATCCGATGTAACTGGTCAAAAGACTAATTGGTGGAAAAAAGATCAGTATTGGGATGCCTGTGTGAACGCAGCCATTATAGCCTGAACAGTGAGAGGACAATGTCAGCTGTGAATCCAAATATAGGATTTTTGTAGACAGTCTGCGACACTCTGAACACAGAAACCTACGGTACATATTGTTCAAATAAGCGACTTAATTGAAAGGTTGGCCGAAGATTCATTGTCGACTAAACGTGACATGTTTGTGTGACATTTAAAAGGGGCCTTTAATTAAATCATTACGAGATGTGCGTTTATGCCAATATGGCATCAACGTGTTGACACAACCCGTGGAACCGCAATTGAATCACAGCAATCCAAATTCATGATTTCTTCTGAGCGAAAAATACATCTTCGTTGTTTGATATCGGGGAATCAAATAATAAACTGCACAATGTTGGTTTTGCTGCGATTTTGGACATGCGACGGAATTCTAGAAATACAACTGAATAGCATCTGTAGAAAAAAACAAGAAATTGCATATTTACCTGGTCGAGAGGGAGATTGATGATTTCGCTTATGGGTTGCAGCAAACTGGATCCAGTGCATGCCGGTGACACTGTTTCAGTAGCCATGATTCAGTGAGTGTTGAGAGAGTACCTCTGCTCCCCTTCCCCTCTGACAGTGGATCCCCGATTCGCCCCGACTCTGATCCTACATCCACCGCTGTAGCTGCTGTTTGCTGCTGGCCACTACTGGCTGTCGGTTGCTCTACAGCACCTTCTAGGCGGAAATACTTCCCAAATCAACCATCATTTGGGCGGGGAAGGATTCGGCTCATCCCCGCTTTAGACAATGGTTTGTGACAATGTCAGCACCATATAGGCTGGACTAAATAGGCGTTGGTGCCACTAAATTAAGTCTAAAAAGTATAAATGGGTCTTTAATTCTCCGTTTCCAGTTGAAATAGGCTACTTTTTATTCACGTTATTTCATTTCTCTTGTAGTCCAAAATGTAACTTTTTTTCTTTATAAATATCATACTAAAATGTTATATTAAGCGCAGGTGCTCAATATGAAGCTCTGCTTCCGCGCACACTGAACGCAAAATAAGATGCTGCGCTGCTGTCCCTTCGCAGTGTCACTGTTATTCACCCCAGTCCTGAAGGTGGAGGCAAAGCAACATCGTAAACTACAACGTACTTCATAGAATCAAACGAGGAACCCCGACTTCCTCTGCGTTTCTAAGAATCTCGTTGGCTGAACATCATCACGTGACGCCAACTTCCGGCCTGAAAACATATTTTTCCTGTCCAAGAAACGTGAATTTGAGATAAACAAATGTTATCTTTTATTTAGCTACGAAACGTTCGAATGTAGGTGGTGGTAGCCACATTACATTTTACCATGGTGAAATGCGTGGTCCAGGGGTGTCCTAATCGAAGTGACAATAATAAAGGAGCGTTTCCGAATCGTCCTTCCAAGAGGTTTTTCAATTTTCCTAATGACCAGGCTCGGGTGAAAGTGTGGCTTGCCGCACTGCGAGAAACGGAGAAGGAGGATTCAACAGAGGAGCACCGAATATGTGAAGACCACTTTCTGACAGACCACATAACACCACGCGGAATAAGCGAGGATGCCATTCCTATCATGCCCCCATACCTCGACGGGCCACTGAGTCTGATCAGCCCGTGGGGCGAGGACTCTTCTGGCGAAGAGGAATTCGTGGATGATGATGATGCTTCGGCTATGCACGTAAGGATGTGCTCATCATTTTGTCAGCTTTCTTACTGCATTCATTGTAGTCGTTTTAACTTTGACCAACCCCTGTCTATATGTATTCTATTTACAGAATGACGATTTTGAAAAAGAATATGATGAGAGTCAGGCCGAGACAGAACCATCTGCATCTAGGTAAGGTTGCAGCACTCTAGCCTGTATTTAGGATAAAAATGGCAAATATAAGCATTCATCCTTTTGTGTTTTTAATGCACACATGCATTGTGCACACAAGGCCTATTTCAGTGTTTAATAAAAAAAATGTTATCCTCTTCACTCTAGGTTCTGTGAACTGGTTGAAGGCACCAAAACAAAGACAAGACAAGGTATGGGTAATCATCTTTACTGAAAAAGAATGTTGCTTCCGTGCCTTTGACAAAGACTTTATCCCAAATGGCAGCCTATCTCCTATATAGTGCACTACTTTTTGACCAGGGCCTTCTAATGAACTATATAGGGAATAGGGTGCCATTTAGGATGCAGGTAATGTCAAATCAAAGTATTTTTTTGACTTTGATGCAATGTTTACCATTTTCCTACTGTAGTCTGTGCTTCTACTGAACCCAAGCCAGTGTTACCGTACACCAGTAAGGGATTTGTCCGCCAGGATCTATCCCTGGCTCTGCTGACCAAGAAGTTCCTAAGGCTGATGAGTGGTGCCCCTCATGGTATCATGGACCTCAACCTCGCAGCACAGAACCTCCACACACGCAAACGGAGGGTATATGACATCACCAACTGCCTGGAGGGGATCAAGCTCATCCAGAAACAATCGGCCAACAAGATCAAGTGGATGTGAGTAGTATATCTTCAACACACAGGCTCTTTGCCAGTCTGTGCTCCCACCTTCTGTGTATGTCTGTTTTGACAGGATGTGTTCATGCAGGGTTGTATTCATTAGGCACCAAATGGAATAAAACAGACTAAAATAGGAAGGGACTACCTGAACTTGTCCAATAAGAAAGACTTATTTTCATGTTCTGTCGCAAAACTTTTGTTATATGTTTTCTGTTGCGTGCCCTGATGAATATGCGACCCCCAGATCAACTTGCATGGTTGCAAGGGGATGATCTGTATTCTGTGTGGTTTCCTCCTCTCCCTCCCCAGAGGTCTGTGTCCAGTCACCAGTTTTGTTGGGCCGAAACAGAGGCTTCAGCGGGAGCTGCAGAACCTGAAGACGGTGGAGGAGAGTCTGGATGCGCTCATCAAGACCTGTGCCCAGCAGCTCTTTGACATGACCGACAGTTTGGACAACATAGAATATCCTTTTAGAAAAGCATACAGTACATTTCACCTCTTGCATGGGTGTTCGATTCTCAAACCTTTTCCAGGAGTGTGCTCTTGCACACTCGCCATCATGGATTGAAAAGCATAGGCTTTGGCTGGAGGAAGTTTCCACCATTGAAATCCATGTGAGAAAGTGCAACTGTAAATTAACCTACGTTTCAGTTCACAATCATCAGGAATTAACCATACTGTGCCCAAACATTGGTTCAGTTACCTCAGTGTCTACTAAAGTACAAGGGTGTTATGTATCCTGCTGTTGTATACTCTTTAACTCCCTCTGTACATTAGCCTACGTGACCCACAGTGACATCAGTGCTATCAAGGTGTTCCAGGAACAGACGGTCGTTGCCATCAAGGCCCCGGAAGAGACCAAGCTGGAGGTGCCAACACCCAAGGAGGTACAGTAAGCCCTGGAGGGCCAACCAACAACCCTGCTTTAAGCATGAAACAACTGAGAATCTGAGTGAGGATAGACTGCCGATAGGTACAATTCAATCACAATGGATTTGTTTCCATGAAGCAGCTGCCTGTAGCTCACTGCCGAGAGTAAATGCAGCGTCTTTGCTTAGGTAGCACAACATCTAGCTAGCGAATCATGCTAACAGCTAGTTAAACATGTATCTATGGGCTTAATGCGATTATGGAGAGTGAATTAACATGTTTTGTCATCTTGCTAGCTGTGGCCATCTGGCTAATTGCAACATTAGCGCAGCTATAGCTAACATTGACTAGACCATAAAACAACAACGCTACTGCCACCTTCTGGTTCAGAGTATTTTAACAAGGCTGATTGGCTGACAACTTCAAGATCTTTGCTGTGTGAACACAAAAGAGATTGAATGCCGACACTGTAAAGAGGTGCTAAGTACTGTCGGCAGGGAAACGTTTGGCAATCCTACCGGTTTGTATGAGCTTTTACAGACCTTGATCGTGTTCATTAGGAAACGCATTAGCAAACCATTGTGCAAAAAACTTGCTTTCCTTATTGGACAAGTTCACGTAGTACCGCTCTGTTTCGGACCGTTTTGTGCCCAGTGAACACAACTCTGTTGCAGTACATGCATATGTATTCACTCATGATGGACTGATGCCATCTAAACAGTTGCAGAATTGGTACAATTCTACACCAATTAGTCTGATGTTGATTGGCTGAACAAATCACTTTGAATTGTTTCCATTTTAGGATGTCATCCAAATCCTCCTGAAGGGAGGCAGGGGACCAATCAAAGTGCTGACCTGTGAGATGGACGGGCCTCAACGTGCCACACAGGGAAGTGGAAAGACAACCGGCTTTCTATCACTGGAGGAGAGCCGGATTAAGACCATGCTTCTGCACACAGGTAACAGCACAGATGTGCTTTTCAATCAATCAATCAAATGAATCAATTGTTAAGCTATATTAGGTGCCCCAGACATTTAATTACAACTATGTAAAGTACCTTGAAATGTCCTACTCTGTAAGAAAGGGATTATGCCATGATTGGATTGGAACATTGAGTGTGTTCCCCACTGCAAGCAGCAGAGAGAGCTGTTTACTATAAAATAGGCTTGGGGAATACTGTATCAAATGAGGTCAGTTTTCTCACAAAAGGAAAGTTATGAAAGTATATACACTGCTCAAAAAAATAAAGAGAACACTAAAATAACACATCCTAGATCTGAATGAATGAAATATTCTTATTAAATACTTTTTTCTTTACATAGTTGAATGTGCCGACACAAAATCACCCAAAAATTATCAATGGAAATCAAATTGATCAACCCATGGAGGTCTGGATTTGGAGTCACACTCAAAATTAAAGTGGAAAACCACACTACAGGCTGATCCAACTTTGATGTAATGTCCTTAAAACAAATCAAAATGAGGCTCAGTAGTGTGTGTGGCCTCCACGTGCCTGTATGACCTCCCTACAACGCCTGGGCATGCTCCTGATGAGGTGGCGGATGGTCTCCTGAGGGATCTCCTCCCGAGACCTGGACTAAAGCATCCGCCAACTCCTGGACAGTCTGTGGTGCAACGTGGCGTTGGTGGATGGAGCGAGACATGATGTCCCAGATGTGCTCAATTGGATTCAGGTCTGGGGAACGGGCATGCCAGTCCATAGCATCAATGCCTTCCTCTTGCAGGAACTGCTGACACACTCCAGCCACATGAGGTTTAGCATTGTCTTGCAGTAGGAGGAACCCAGGGCCAACCACACCTCGGTACCTAATGGCAGTCAGGCTACCTCTGGTGAGCACATGGAGGGCTGTGCGCCCCCCCCCCCCCCCCCCCCCCAGAGAAATGCCACCCCACACCATGACTGACCCACAGCCAAACCGGTCATGCTGGAGGATGTTGCAGGCAGCAGAACGTTCTCCACGGCCTGCTTTCATCTATGAAGAGCACACGGCGCCAGTGGCGAATTTGCCAATCTTGGTGTTCTCTGGCAAATGCCAAACGTCCTGCACGGTGTTGGGCTGTAAGCACCTGTGGACGTCGGGCCCTCATACCACCCTCATAGAGTCTTTCTGACCGTTTGAGCAGACACATGCACATTTGTGGCCTGCTGGAGGTCATTTTGCTGGGCTCTGGCAGTCCTCCTTGCACAAAGGCGGAGGTAGCGGTCCTGCTGCTGGGTTGTTGCCCTCCTACGGCCTCCTCCACGTCTCCTGATGTACTGGCCTGTCTCCTGGTAGCGCCTCCATGCTCTGGACACTACGCTGACAGACACAGCAAACCTTCTTGCCACATCTCGCATTGATGTGCCATCCTGGATGAGCTTCACTACCTGAGCCACTTGTGTGGGTTGTAGACTCCGTCTCATGCTACCACTAGAGTGAAAGCACTGCCAGCATTCAAAAGTGACCAAGACATCAGCCGGGAAGGATAGGAACTGAGAAGTGGTCTGTGGTGTCCACCTGCAGAACCACTCCTTTATTGGGGGGGGCTTGCTAAATGCCTATAATTTCCACCTGTTGTCTATTCCAATTGCACAACAGCATATGAAAGTTATTGTCAATCAGTGTTGCTTCCTAAGTGGACAGTTTGATTTCACAGAAGTGTTATTGACTTGGAGTTACATTGTGTTGTTTACGTGTTCCCTTTATTTTTTTGAGCAGTGTATTTTGTTGTGGTCAACAAATCAACTGTTAATTTCTCCTTCTGTAGGGGCCTCTGCATCACAGAATGCTGTACAGAGTGGATAGTCTTTCGTTATGGTAGTATGCTGCACTGTCACATTGTCGTCATTGGATGTTTTTGTCTCACTGTTTGGACTCTGACTCCACATTCTGACATTGTCACTTTGTGAAGAGGCCATTTTTGTCATTTTTAAAAATATATATTTTTCTGTGTAAAATGCCAACTATTCCTCGTATGACTTGATTGTAAAAAGTGCACATAAGTCATGAAATCACAAGCGTTATTTTTTATACATGTAGTTTTGAGTTTACAGTCTATCCTCACTCAGATTCTCAGTTGTTTCATGCTTAAAGCAGGGTTGTGGTTGGCCCTCCAGGGCTTACTGTACTAAAGTGGTTGCAGTACACTACTGTATTACTGTACTTTTCAGTCATCTACAAATGTTTGCAAAATGGTGGACAGTATCAATGTGACAGCTATAGTCATTAGAAAGTAACAAATGCTCATGTACATAAAGTTTAATTTTCCAAGCAGTTTCATCATGTACCTTAGTGGATTGGAACATGTGTATGTTATTTGTTTCATCTAACTATTCTGAATGCCCTATTAAAAGTTGTTTGTCTTTCTGTTTTTATTTTATTCTGTTATTACTAATTAAGAAAACACTTCCAATGCATCCTCTTATGGATAAACTCACTTCTATATAAAAACAAATATCTAACCCTTATTTTATTACTTATCTCCATGTGCAACATCCTGGCTAAATTTATATTTATGAGGTACACGATTTTGACATGTAATTTAAAAAATAGTAGTTCAAAAATCGTTATCATTCCTATGGTGTAGACCTGAGACACCTTATCCACAAAGTTTGTCATTGCTAGTGAGTCCTGGAAAGCCAACTGAGCAAAGGGAAATCCATCTATGCTCCTATTCGTTCAAACATGCCAATTCACTCGTTTGTCCCTCCCCTTTCTATACTCAGGTTGACGCTCCATTGACTATGCGCCCAGTACAGGTTGTTTCGTGGGCTAAGACAAACTGTAATAATGAAATATTGTATTTTTTTCTTGGACACAAGGATAACACACAAATAAACAGACATTTCACTACTGTAGTTTTGACTGTGGATCTGCGCGGATAGCGGAATGGCAAACTTGGAGTAGCCGAACAAATCCTATGGCACACCAGTTTTTTTTTTTTTTTTGTGAAACTGTTAATTAAGGATTGGGATATAAGTTATTTTATAGACATTTAAAGTGAGCGAAGATGCCGCCGCCGGAGTTGATCACGGTCACGGAATTTGTGGCCGAAACTAATGAGGACTACAAAGCGCCCACAACCTCCAACTTCACCACTCGGATGTCGCATTGTCGGAACGCCGTGGCAGCATTGGAAGAGGTGGGTGCAGGCCACCGCGGTGTGAAAAGTAGCAATATACTGTAATTGACTTTACATTATTAAAGGTTTTCTTAGAATCAAATGTGCGCCTTTACGCACGGATAGCCTTTACGCACAAAGTAACCGAATTTTCCCACATCTAGTTAGTTTAGTTTCCCTTCAAGTGATACGGATGCAACTTCTGAAAACAAAAGAGGAACGGAAAAAGACCTCTGGGAAGTCAAAGCATTTTTTTCTTATCCTGCTTTCTTATTCCCCAAAAGTGTCCAACAAGTGCTCATAAAACGCCAAAGTTTATAGGCTATTTCATTCTGAACCAATTCTAATTAGAAATCTATATACCGAAAATGTAGTTGAACATTCCTTTATAAAGATGTAATTACTGTAGGCTACTATGACCTCATGCAAAAATGCTTTACCCCGTTGTGAGGAATATATCTTATCTGTTAGCTTACTGCCTATGAGGCAGTTTCACTTTGAAAACAGTGTGTGGACACTTCCCACGTTGAGGCTTGAGCCCTTTACAAACTTGAATAGTAGTACCACACCTTTAATACACAGTGGGTCCTTCACACTTCCATATCATTGGAATTGGATTTCCTTGATATCTCCCAAATGGCACTGCTATGGTTCTGGTCTAATGAGTGCACTATAAAGGGAATAGTATGCCGTTTGAGACATAAACCTTGTGTTCGCATTAGGCCTATTGTCATGCACGATAGATCACGATGGGTACTTCTATGGCATCCCTGGCATCTGTTGGCATCCAGATCTGCTCCTGAATGCTCTCTGGAGATGTGCTGTTGCCCCAAGCCAGGCTGGTAATAAAGAACATGGTCTGTCAATGCCACAGATACGCTACTGGCCTTTGGGGAGGCTGTATGAATCACTGGATTGTTATAGTGTAGGCCCTATCCATTTTAGAGCAAACTGTTTTTGCGCAATGGAGGAAGTCACACACACATAGCCCTATGAGAGGATCGGTTGATGTGTGTACAGTGTTGCATACAGAATATACCACATGAGGAGAGCTGACTAGAGAACACTTGTTGTAAGTGTTACATTAAGTGTAATCTTGTCAAAACAAAGAAGTGTTGTATTGCAATGACTTTCTCTGTTTCACAACTGATAGTCTGAAACAGAATGCCAGTCTTTAGCTTCCCCTTTCCCCCCATTAGATTTCACAGTTGACAGTGAACGCACTGTGTTTATCAAGTTGGACACACAAATGCATACACACACACACACACACAGGTTACACTCACGTTGATAAATTGACACAAACGTCCAGAACACACAGCCGGCAGGCAGCAGTAATGGCGATCATTACATCAAGTCGACTGACAGGCAGCACTCCCCTTTCCAGTTCCTCTTGTCTGCCTGACATTGCCTGTAGCAGCCCACTGTGGCTGCCTATTATCATCTGCTTGTAGCCTTCTGTGGCTGCCTGCCTGTTGAGGACAGTATCGCTGTGGACTGGAGTGTCATGCTGTTGCTTCTTTGTGATGTGTGGTGGGTAGCTCTGTTCCAGGGAGCCACAGATTGTTTTCACATATACAGTTGAAGTTGGAAGTTTACATACACCTTAGCCAAATACATTCAAACTCAGTATTTCACAATTGTTGACATTTAATCCTAGTAAATATTCCCTGTCTTATGTCAGTTACAATCACCACTTTATTTTAAGAATGTCAGAATAATAGTAGAGATAATTATTTATTTCAGCTTTATTTCTTTCATCACATCCCCAGTGGGTCAGAAGTGTACATACACTCAAATAGTATTTGGTAGCATTGCCTTTAAATTGTTTAACTTGGGTCAAAAGTTTCGGGTAGCCTTCCACAAGCTTCCCACAATAAGTTGGGTGAATTTTGGCCCATTCCTCCTGACAGAGCTAGTGTAACTGAGTAAGGTTTGTAAGGACTCCTTGCTCGCACACATTTTTTCAGTTCTGCCCACAAATGTTCTTTATGATTGAGGTCAGGGCTTTGTGATGGCCACTCCAATACCTTGACTTTATTGTTCTTAAGCCATTTTGCCACAACTTTGAAAGTTGTTTTGGTCCACTTGGAAGATCCATTTGAGACCAAGTTTTAATTTCCTAAATGATGTCTTGAGATGTTGCTTCAATATATCCACATAATTTTCCTCTCTCATGCTGCCATCTATTTTGTGAAGTGCACCAGTCCCTCCTGCAGCAAAGCACCCCCACAACGGGCTTCACGATTGGGATGGTGTTCTTCGACTTGCAAGCCTCCCCATTTTTCCTCCAAACATAACGATGGTCATTATGGCCAAACAGTTATATTTTTGTTTCTTCAGACCAGAGGACATTTCTCCAAAAGGTACGATCTTTGTCCCCATGTGCAGTTGCAAACCATAGTCTGGCTTTTTTTTGGTGGTTTTGGAGCAGTGGCTTCTTCCTTGCTGAGCGGCCTTTCAGGTTATGTCGATATAGGACTCGTTTTACTGTGGATATAGATACATTTGTACCTGTTTCCTCCAGCATCTTAACAAGATCCTTTTCGCACCAAAGTTAATCTCTAGGAGACAGAATGTGTCTCCTTCCTGAGCGGAATGACGGCTTTGTGGTCCCATGGTGTTTATACTTGTGCACTATTGTTTGTACAGATGAACGTGGTACCTTCAGGCATTTGGAAATTGCTCCCAAGGATGAACCAGACTTGTGGAGGTCTAAAATTTATTTTCTGAGGTCTTGGCTTATTTCTTTTGATTTTCCTATGATGTCAAGCAAAGAGGCACTGAGTTGAAAGGTAGGCCTTGAAATACATCCTCAGGTGCACCTCCAATTGACTCAAATTATGTCAATTAGCCTATCAGAAGCTTCTAAAGCATGACATAATTTTCTGGAATTTTCCAAGCTGTTCAAAGGCGTAGTCAACTTAGTGTATGTAAACTTCTGACTCACTGGAATTGTGATACAGTGAATTATAAGTGAAATAATCTGTCTGTAGTCAATTGTTGGAAAAATTACTTGTGTCATGCACAAAGTAGATGTACTAACATACTTGCAAAACTATAGTTTGTTAACAAGAAATGTGTGAAGTGGTTGAAAAACTAGTTTTAATGACTCCACCTTAAGTGTATGTAAACTTCCGACTTCAACTGTAGTCCTCTTTTAAAATAACCGATCTCAGTCCTCTTTAAAGTGAACTCTGGGGTAAAAAAAGAAAGAAAGATATCTCAGTTCTCTTTGTATTCACACTGTCCTTACCTTTGAATGAGGACTCAACTCTTTTGCCAGTTCACTTCACCAATGTTTTTGGTCCAAGTCCTCTTTGCATTCCCATTAATATGTTTAGAAAAGAACTAAGATCTATTTCCAACATTCACTCAATGCACTGTGGGTTTTTACCATTCAATCAGAATGTGATGTCAGACAGCTAGATATACCATATACCTACGGTGCCTTCGGAAAGTATTCAGACCCCTTGACTTTTTCCACATTTTGTTACATACAGCCTTATTCTAAAACTGATTAAATAAAAATAAATCCTAATCAATCTACACACAATTACCCCATAATGACAAAGTGAAAACAGTTTTTTAGGAATTTTTGCTAATTTATAAAAACAAAAACAGAAATACCTTATTTACATAAGTATTCAGACCATTTGCTATGAGACTCGAAATTGAGCTCAGGTGTATCCTGTCTCCATTGATCATCGTTTCTTCAACTGAACAATCAGGGGGGATGGGCCTTGGTCAGGGAGGTGACCAAGAACCCGATAGCTCCTCTGTGGAGATGGGAGAACCTTCCAGAAGGACAGCCATCTCTGCAGCACTCCACCAATCAGGCCTTTATGGTAGAGTGGCCAGACAGAACCCACTCCTCAGTAAAAGGCACATGACAGCCCGCTTGGAGTTTGCCTAAAGGCAACAAAAGATTCTCAGACCATGAGAAACAAGATTCTCTGGTCTGATGAAACCAAGATTGCACTCTGACCTGAATGCCAAGCGTCACGACTGGAGGAAACCTTCAGTGGCAGGGACTGGGAGACTAGTCAGGATCGAGAGAAAGATGAACAAAGCAAAGTACAGAGAGATCATTGATGAAAACCTGCTCCAGAGTGCTCAGGACCTCAGACTGGGGCTAAGGTTCACCTTCCAATAGGACAATGGCCCTAAACACACAGCGAAGACAACGCAGGAGTGGCTTCAGGACATGTCTCTAAATGTCCTTAAGTGGCCCAGCCAGAGTCCGGATTTTGTCCCGATAGAACATCTCTGGAGAGACCTGGAAATAGCTGTGCAGCAACGCTCCCCATCCAACCTGACAGAGTTTGAGAGGATCTGCAGAGAAGAATGGGAATCCTTGAGGTGAGCTGGGTTGCGGACTGATCCCGTTCGCCAGTTGAACAGTGTTTATTCCGACACATTGGTGTGTGGCTGGCTTCCAGGTTAAGCTGGCGGGTGTTAGGGAGCTGGATTAGGCTGGTCATGTTTCAGAGGACGCATGACTCCACCTTTGCCTCTCTCTCTCTCTCTCTCGAGCCTGTTGGGGAGTTGCAGCGATGAGACAAGATCTAAATTGGGGAGAAGAAGGAGTGTAAAATAAAATACAAAAATTTGACATAATAATTGCAATCAGAGGATACTATGTAAATATTATTGGTAACAGAATAAATAGCAGAATAATTACTGCATGTACATTTTTTTATAGAGATTTTTTTATTTAACTAGGCAAGTCAGTTAAGAACAAATTCTTATTTAGAATGACGGCCTACACCGGCCAAACCTTAAACTGGGCAACACTGGGCCAATTGTCCGCCGCCCTATGGGACTCCCAATCACTTCCGGTTGTGATACAGCCTGGAATTGAACCAGGGTCTGTAGTGATGCCTCTAGCACTGAGATGCAGTGTCTTAGACCGCTGTGCCACTCGGGAGCCCACCAGTTACATAACCTTGGTAGCAGAGAGGAAGGGACCTAATCCAATTACTTATATCAATCATTTCTCCAGACCAGTTCTAGTGCATATACTGTAATGCATTTAGTCTTACCTGTCTTGTCATAGCAAAATAGGAAAATACACTAGTTCTACCTTAACAAACCTGTAGTAATAAAGTAATAAATACAGTATAAATATAGGATGAAACACACATCACAACAAGAGAGACAATGCAACACTACATAAAGACAGACCTAAACACAACAACATAGCAAGGCAGCAACACATGACAACACAGCATGGTAGCAACACAACATAACAACAACAAATTCATTAATTAAAAATCCTACAATGTGATTTTCTGGATTTTTTTCTCATTTTGTCTGTCATAGTTGAAGTGTACCTATGATGAAAATTACAGGGTTCTCTCATCTTTTTAAGTGGGAGAACTTGCACAATTGGTGGCTGACTAAATACTTTTTTGCCCCACTGTATGTTTAATTTGCCTGAACGATTGCCAGTCAGCCTGAGTATGCGTTTGCTGAGCCTTTCGCCTAATGCAATTCTTGAGGTGGAGTAACTCGGCAAGAACACGGTCTAGGGGCTGAACCTGTTTTTAATTCTCATTTTCTTTATGGGGAGTGTTTGTTAATAATACCACTGAAATATAAAAAAAGAAGGTCCAAGCGTCTTTGACAGAGGGGATCAAGCTGATTCTATACCATTTTTCAGAGGCCAGTTCATGAAGGATAGCTTGCTCATTAAAGTTTTTTAGCAAGAGTCTATGACAAATCAGGACAGGTAATTTCACTGAGCAGCCATTACGAACACAGACAGTAAAACAGTGATCACTAAGGTCACTACAGAAAACACCAGACTGATACCTATATCAGGATTATTTGTGAGGTTAATATCGAGGAGAGGAGCATTTTCTGGGTGTTTGGAGTCATACTTTGTGGGAATGGTAATAATCTGAGAAAGCTTTAGGGAGTCCCATTGCTTTAGGACTTGGTCAGGTGGTTTAAGCATGTCCCAGTTTAGGTCACCAAGCAGGACAAATTCAGACTTGGTGTAGGGGACCAGGAGAGAGCTCGTCTCTGTTGTTTGTTTGCTAGAACACCCTCCGTATAGCTTGGAAAAAGAAAAACCTTGGAAGCAGTTATCTCTTCAGTTAATTTTGGTCAAAATGAGGTTGTAGGTTTGAAGTTTTGATCTGGAGCGAAGGAGGGTAGCATCCTGCATGTGTACCTGCTGAAAAATCCAAGTTTATCTAACTCCAAATCTATCCTTTTGTAAAAATAAAAAAAAACATGTTGAAAAATGTGAGAGCTCACATGCAGCTGTGTCACTCTCTCTGAGGGGGGCGTGTCTCTAATGCAATGCAATTGAAAATTGTACTTCCAATGTAGGCTACTGCCCCTTTAAGAGCTAGAAAAGATTTTGTACCCTATGTTGTGATTCTTAGCAAATATGTTGTCAACTTCTCACACTATTCAAACGCCACAATGGAATAAACCGTTTATGAAGCGATCTTAGCCTATTGATCACATATTGCAAACAAATCATCTAAACTAAAAACACATATTTTGTCATTTCTGCTAATCAATATCCAAAAACAGCACACGCTTTTTTTGTGAATTTGCACATCATCATTTTGTGGCACCAATGTAAGGGGCTATGGCAGGGGAAACGGTGTTGCAGTAGTCTAGTGTGTGTGTGTGTGTGTGTGTGTGCCAATGTTTGTGTTGCTTCACAGTCCCCGCTGTTCCATAAGGTGTTTTTAATCTGTTTTTTAAATCTAATTTTACTTATTGTGTCAGTTACTTGATGTGGAATAGCGTTCCATGTAAGTCATGGCTCTATGTAGTACTGTGTGCCTCCCATAGTCTGTTCTGGACTTGGGGACTGTGAAGAGACCTCTTGTGGCATATCTTGTGGGGTATGCATGGGTGTCTGGGCTGTGTGCCAGTAGTTTAGAAAGACCGACAGCTTGGTGCATTCAACATGTCAATACCTCTCATAAATAAAAGTAGTGACGGTCCAGTTCCACGGAAGCGGAGCTTTTTTATTTCTCTATTTGGTAAGGTCGGGGTGTGATTTGGGTGGGCATTCTAGTTTTTCAATATCTTTGCTGGTCGGGTATGGTTCCCAATCAGAGGCAGCTGTCTATCGTTGTCTCTGATTGGGGATCATACTTAGGCAGCCTTTTTTCCACCTTTAGTTTGTGGGATCTTGTTCGTGTGTAGTTGCTTTCTGCACTGCATGTAGCTTTACGTTCGTTTTTGTATTATTTATTTATTTTTGTGTTTTACTGTGAAATAGCATTGTATCTGGTCAAACACCATTTTTTTCAGAAGTTTACTAAGGGTTGGTAGCAGGTTGATTGGTTGGCTATTTGAGCCAGTAAAGGGGGCTTTACTATCTTGGGTAGCGGAATGACTTTAACTTCCCTTCAGGCCTGAGGGCAAATGCTCTCTAGTAGGCTTAAATTGAAGATGTGGCAAATAGGAGTGGCAATATCATCTCCTATAATCCTCAGTAGTTTTCCATCTAGATTGTCAGACCCTGGTGGCTTGTCATTGTTGATAGACAACAATAATTTTTCACCTCTTCCACACGGACTTTACAGAATTCAAAAGCACAATTCTTGTTTTTCATAATTTGGTTCGATATACTTGGATGTGTAGTGTCAGGGTTTGTTCCTGGCATGTCATCCCTAAATTTGCTAATCTTGCCAATGAAAAAGTAATTAAAGTAGTTTGGAATATCATTGGGCTTTGTGATGAATGAGCCATCTGATTCAATAAACGAAGGACCCGAGTTGGCCTTTTCCCCAAAAAATTCATTTAAGGTGCCCCAAAGCTTTTTATTATATTCTTTATATAAATCATGTTTGTTTCATAGTGTAGTATAGTTTTATTTAGTTTAGTCACATGATTTATTCATTTGCAGTATGTTTGCCAATCAGACGGGCTGTGTCAGTATCAGCAAGCTGCACGTAACACCCTGGACCAGAGCTATGGTGTGTGGGGGATCACTATTTAATCTATCTAGTCTAGCTCAGACATGGCTGTGTGGCTACCTGTACTGTACATCACTGCTGCATCCTGGGAGAGTCCCTGGGGCCTGGACTGGTGTTGGGCTGCTGCAACTGTCCTAGAATGTTATCTTTCTTTCTCTTTCTTTTTATCCTCCCTCTCTTTGACTGCCCAGCCTGTCCCAGCTTGCTCGCTCCCATGACTTCCTGGGCTGGGTGAGTGTCTGCCTGCCAGTCCATTGGGCTGCTGGGGCTGTGGGAAAACCAGAAGGCTATTTGTTTTCAAGTGTGCAGTCCTGCATGTACAGTACCAGTCAAAAGTTTGGACACACCACCGAGTTTTTCTTTCTTTCTTTCTTTCTTTCTTTTTCTTTACTTGTACTATTTTCTACATTGTACAATAATAGTAAATCCATCAAAACTATGAAATAAAACATATGGAATCATGTAATAACCAAAAAATGTTAAACAAATCCAAATATATTTGAGATTTGAGATTCTTCAAAGTAGCCAACATTTGTCTTGATGACAGCTTTGCACACTCTTGGCATTCTCTCAACCAGCTTCATGAGATAGTCACCTGGAATCCATTTCAATTAACAGGTGTGCCTTGATAATTTGTGGAATATCTTTCCTTCTTAATGTGTTTGAGCCAATCAGTTGTGTTGTGACAGGGTAGGGTTGGTATACAGAAAATAGCCCTATTTGGTAGTAGACCAAGTACATATTATGGCAATAACAGCTCAAATAAGCAAAGAAAAATGACAGTCTATCATTACTTTAAGACATGAAGGTCAGGCAAAATCCGGAAAGTGTCAAGAACTCGGAAAGATTCTTCAAGTGCCATCGCAAAGACCATCAGGCTCTATGATGAAACTGGCTCTCATGAGGACCACCACAGGAAAGGAAGCCTCAGAGTTACCTTTGCTGCAGAGGATACGTTTATTAGAGTTACCAGCCTCAGAGAATGCAGCCCAAATAAATGCTTCACAGAGTTAAAGTAACAGACACATCTCAACATCAACTGTTCAGAGGAGACTGTGTGAATCAGACCTTCATGGTCGAATTGCTGCAAAGAAACCACTACTAAAGGACACTAATAATATGAAGACACTTGCTTGGGCCAATAAACACGAGCAAACAGTGGAAATCTGTCGTTTGGTCCGTTGAGTCCAAATTTGAATTTTTTGGGTTCCAACCGCATTGTCTTTGTGAGGCACAGAATAGTGTGTGTGGTTCCCACCGTGAAGCATGGAGGAGGAGGAGGTGAGATGTGTGGGGGTGCTTTGCTGGTGACACTGTCAGTGATTTATTTAGAATTCAAGGCACACTTAACCAGCATGACTAACACAGCATTCTGCAGTGATACGCCATCCCATCTGGTTTGGGCATTGTGGGACTAACATTTGTTTTCAACGGGACAATGACCCAACACACCCCCAGGCTGTGTAAGGGCTATTTGACCAGGAAGGAGAGTGATGAAGTGCTGCATCAGATGACCTGGCCTCCACAATCACCTGACCTCAACCCAATTGAGATTGTTTGCCATGAGTTGGACCGCAGAGTGAAGGAACAGCAGGCAGCAAGTGCTCAGCATATGTGAGAACTCCTTCAGGACTGTTGGAAAAACATTCCAGGTGAAGCTGGTTGAGAGAATGCCAAGAGTGTGCAAAGCTGTCATCAAGGCAAAGGGTGGCTACTTTGAAGAATCTAAAAAATAAAATATATTTTGATTTGTTTAACACTTTTTAGGTTACTATATGATTCCATATGTGTTATTTCATAGTTTTGATGTCTTCACTGTTATTCGACAACGTATAAAATAGTACAAACAAAGAAAAACCCTTGAATAAGTCGGTGTGTCCAAACTTTTGACTGGTACTGTAAGTTGACCATTTTAAAGTGATTTTTACACTACTGAGTTCAACTGAGGCAAACCAAACTGTACTAACCTGGTTACTCATCCACCATAGTTTCTAGAACCGGCAATGTGGACTAAAAAAATATCAAAGCCAGCGGAATTTGGTTTGGGTCTGCATGACAGTGTACAGAGGATCTAAGACATTATTTCAAGGAGATGCTTTCGACACAACAGTCTCATCAGGTCTGTCAGTTGGGGGCCTCCAGACACCCACCTGCACTGCTACTGTGATGTGCTGTGACTCAGAGGTAGAGTCAACCAAAGCTACATGTGATGATGACGGTAGGCTACATGTATAGCTTCATGAGCAGATTTGAGTGTCCCCAGCATACACAGTCATCAGAATTTAGAGTTTGTCCAGTGATTCATCTCGGACAGGGGATCGTGAAATGCCTCTTTAAAATTATGAGCAAATGGCATTGAGAGGAGGAACTAAACCATGAAAATGGCTAATTGAAGGGGAGAATCCTATCCTTGCTGTGAGAACTGAACTGTTGGAAACTGGGAATATCCCCTTCTTTATTCTGGTTTATAAAAGCCCCTCTCATGTTGTTTGTGTATCCACCAAGAATATATAACTTAGTAATTACTGTACATATAAATTCACACAGGAATGAGAAAAATGGGTCAGTCATAGGGCGGACCCCATTTCGTCGACTGGTTGATTGTTTGTTCAATAGGCTATTGGTCGACTGAGATTTCTTTAGTCGAGCAGTCACCATTTTTTTTCTTCATGGTGCACAAGACACCTGTTTGATTTGCACCTGTCTCAGTGGACTGATCCATTGCGGAGGCCACGGGGATGGCACAGTCCGTCACTCTAAGACATGTGATACTGATATTGCATATGGTTGTGTTATGTCAAAAATAATGGTGCAACACAAACAAATATAATATTATTTGATAACAAATGCGCTTTCTCACGCCCTGGATGTGGTCGCTGCCCGCGCCTCTGAAACATAATATTCAGTGCGCCGTAGAATTGGCACCTTTCCTTATGTTGCTATGTGCATAATAGCAAAGTTAACCAGCACATTGGGATTGAGAACAATGTGGCTGAGGCAGCAGCAGCAGAAGCAGAGACGAGGAAACAGCCCTTGCCTTCAGCCCTATTCGGACAGGATTAGTTTCGCTGGGGGAGGTCGGGTAATGTAATTATGTGCACAAACACAAAACACTACATCGGTAATTTTAGTCCCATCCGAATTTGCCATGGCAGTAATTTGGCACATGGCAGGAGTTAAAAAATTCCAGCCAGAATAACCTACTGTTTGGCGAAATCCAATGTCCTCTGAAAGTACGAGTCCCGTGCGAATCGTAATCCCTGTGTTTTGAGAGAAATGTGGTGTGGCTCACGATTTGAGCAAGGAAACAATAACTGATTAGATACATTTAACAAAGTACTGCGTCATTGCCTCATAGGCTATATATGAAGGGCCAACATTTATCAACTATCAAATCAAATGTTATTGGTCAAATACACATGGTTAGCAGATGTTAATGCGAGTGTAGCGAAGTGCTTGTGCTTCTAGTTTGGACGTGCAGTAATATCTAACAAGTAATCTAACAATTTCACAACAACTACCTTATACACAAGTGTAAAGGAATGAATAAGAATATGTACATATAAATATATGGATGAGCGATGGCCAAACGGCATAGGCAAGATGCAGTAGATGGTATAGAGTACAGTACATACATATGAGATGAGTAATGTAGGGTATGTAAACATTATATAAAGTGGCATTGTTTAAAGTGACTAGTGATACATTTATTACATCCTATTTTTAATTATTTAAGTGGCTAGTATGTCAGTATGTTGGCAGCAGCCACTCAATGTTAGTGATGGCTGTTTATCACTCTGATGGCCTTGAGATAGAAGCTGTTTTTCAGTCTCTCTGTCCCAGCTTTGATGCACCTGTACTGACCTCGCCTTCTGGATGATAGTGGAGTGAATAGGCAGTGTCTCGGGTGGTTGTTGTCCTTGATGATCTTTTTGGCCTTCCTGTGACATCGGATGATGTAGGTGTCCTGGAGAGCAGGTAGCTTACCCCCGGTGATACGTTGTGCAGACCTCACTACCCTCAAATCAAAATCTAATTTTATTTGTCACATACACATGGTTAGCAGATGTTAATGCGAGTGTAGCGAAATGCTTGTGCTTCTAGTTCCGACAATGCAGTAATAACCAACAAGTAATCTAACTAACAATTCCAAAACTACTGTCTTATACACACAAGTGTAAGGGGATAAAGAATATGTACATAAAGATATATGAATGAATGATGGTACAGAGCGGCATAGGCAAGATGCAGTAGATGGTATCGAGTACAGTATATACATATGAGATGAGTATGTAAACAAAGTGGCATAGTTAAAGTGGCTAGTGATACATGTATTACATAAAGATGCAGTAGTTGATATAGAGTACAGTATATACGTATACATACGTATACATATGAGATGAATAATGTAGGGTATGTAAACAACACAGTTTGTCTGTGATGTGTATGCCGAGGAACTTAAAACTTGCTACCCTCTCCACTACTGTTCCATCGATGTGGATAGGGGGGTGTTCCCTCTGCTGTTTCCTGAAGTCCACAATCATCTCCTTAGTTTTGTTAACGTTGAGTGTGAGGTTATTTTCCTGACACCACACTCCGAGGGCCCTCACCTCCTCCCTGTAGGCCGTCTCGTCGTTGTTGGTAATCAAGCCTACCACTGTTGTGTCGTCCGCAAACTTGATGATTGAGTTGGAGGCGTGCATGGCCACGCAGTTGTGGGTGAACAGGGAGTACAGGAGAGGGCTCAGAACGCACCCTTGTGGGGCCCCAGTGTTGAGGATCAGCGGGGTGGAGATGTTGTTGCCTACCCTCACCACCTGGGGGCGGCCCGTCAGGGAGACCAGTACCCAGTTGCACAGGGCGGGGTCAAGACCCAGGGTCTCGAGCTTGATGACGAGCTTGGAGGGTACTATGGTGTTAAATGCCGAGCTGTAGTCGATGAACAGCACCCTCTGGAGAGCCTTACGGTTGTGGGCGGAGCAGTTGCTGTACCAGGCGGTGGTACAGCCCAACAGGATGCTCTCGATTGTGCATCTGTAAAAGTTTGTGAGTGTTTTTAGGCTGCAAGCCAAATTTCTTCAGCCTCCTGAGGTTGAAGAGGCGCTGTTGCGCCTTCTTCCCCCACGCTGTCTGTGTGGGTGGACCATTTCAGTTTGTCCGTGATGTGTACACCGAGGAACTTAAAACTTTCCATCTTCTTCACTCCTGTTCCGTCGATGTGAATAGGGGGATGCTCCCTCTGCTGTTTCCTGAAGTCCACAATCATCTCCTTTGTTTTGTTGACGTTGAGTGTGAGGTTATTTTTCTGACACCACACTCTGAGGGCCCTCACCTCCTCCCTGCAGGCCGTCTCGTCGTTGTTGGTAATCAAGCCTACCACCGTAGTGTCGTCTGCAAACTTGATGATTGAGTTGGAGGCGTGCATGGCCATGCAGTCATGGGTGAACAAGGAGTGCAGGAGAGGGCTGAGAATGCACCCCTGTGGGGCCCTAGTGTTGAGGATCAGTGGGGTGGAGATGTTGTTTCCTACCCTCACCACCTGGGGGCGGCCCGTCAGAAAGTCCAGGACCCAGTTGCACAGGGCGGGGTCGAGACCCAGGATCTCAAGCTTACCGACGAGTTTGGAGGGTACTATGGTGTCATATGCTGTAAGTGAATGCTTTTGTTCATATGCTTTGTGCATATGAATTGAATATTGCAAATGTATCAGTAAAAAATATTGTGCCTATTTAATGAAACCCTTGCTGTTAATAGATCGAAATGATTTGTTCACTTTCGCATCCATAGCCTTAAAACACATCTCAAGTACAAGTGCACTGTTTAGCTCACACCTGAAGGCTGGGGGGCATTTAGGACGCCTACTGCGGATCGCTAAAATATTCGAATGATTATGATCTAATATTATGACGACACTATACCAAAGATGGTTTGGTATGGTTTAGAAACTTGGTAAACCAAGCTCGAGTTTTCAGTTATCAGCCCTGTTATCTCCTGGAATATCTTCACACCTAGAAAAAAAAACAAATCTTGCTTCTGTTGCCTGTTTGTTCTTAATAGCCTACTGATCCCGTGAGCACCAAGCCTCATGCAATGGCTATGTGTCGGATAAAGCAATTTCACAGATGTTTCTGTTTTTAATCTTTGCTATGCTGTAATAAAGGCTTTTTTTTACAAATCTTTAGAACAGACGGGTATTACTTATAATTGATTTAGTGTTGTTTACACTGTTCCAAACAAGCAGAAAAATTATATTGTAATCTAACAGCACCTGTTTGTCACACATAATATGCACACAGCCTTCGCTCCTATACCCTCCTTTTTCTTGATCTCCTTCTTATTGCTATTATTACAATTATTACGATCATCATTATAATAATATGTCATATCTTTACCATTAGTAGGCTTTGTATAGTAGCCTTGCTTAACCACCATCAAGCTGTAGGCCTAAGAGCGCCTGCTGTTATTAAGTCTTAATACCTTAAGTTACTTAGGCCTATAGTTCAATATATATGCTACTGTATCAATCAATCATTCATTCGTTCATGCCGTCACACAGCAGACGATACATTCATGCTTTGAAATGTAATCAAGCATTTTAGTTTTAAAATGAATTAACAAAGGGAGCTTTGAATAATTAGCCTAAACAATAAATAAGACACTATTCACGAAAGCATGCAATTGTTTTTAGTTTGCTGTACTAAAGGCTTTATACAGTTAAAGTCAGAAGTTTACATACACTTAGTTAGGTTGGAGTCATTAAAACTCGTTTTTCAACCACTCCACAAATTTGTGTCCTCTGGTCTGATGAAACAAAAATAGAACTGTTTGGCCATAATGGCCATCATTATGTTTGGAGGAAAAAGGGGGAGGCTTGCAAAAACACCATCCCAACCGTGAAGCACGGCGGTGGCAGCATCATGTTGTGGGGGTGCTTTGCTGCAGGAGGGGACTGGTGCACTTCACAAAATAGATTGCATCATGAGAAAATGATGTGGATATATTGAAGCAACATCTCAAGACATCAGTTAAAGGTTGGTCGCAAATGGGTCTTCCAAATGGACAATGACCACAAGCATACTTCCAATGCTGTGGCAAAATGGATTAAGGACAACCAAGTCAAGGTATCACAAAGCCCTGACCTCAATCCTATAGAAAATTTGTGGGCAGAACTGAGAAGTGTGTGCGAGCAAGAAGGCCTACAAACCTGACTCAGTTACACCAGCTCTGTCAGAAGGAATGGGCCAAAGTTCATCCAACTCATTGTGGGAAGCTTGTGGAAGGCTACCTGAAACGTTTGACCCAAGTTAAACAATTTAAAGGCAATGCTACCAAATACTAATTGAGTGTATGTAAACTTCTGACCCACTGGGAATGTGATGAAAGAAATAAAAGCTGAAATAATTCATACTCTCTACTATTATTCTGACATTTCACATTCTTAAAATAAAGTGGTGATCCTAACTGACCTAAGACAGGGAATTGTTACTAGGATTAAATATCAGGAATTGTAAAACACGGAGATTAAATATATTTGGCTACGGTGCATGTAAACTTCAGACTTCAACTGTAGACTCTCTGTAACACTTGTTTATTTAGTGTTGTTTACAATGTTCCAAATGGTCCGAAAATCATAATATTGTGATCTAACAGCACCTGTTTGGCACACATGCTTTCTCCTATACCTTCCTTTTTTTTGATCTTCATTGGTTTCCACAACCAAGTCAAATGTATTCCACAGATCGGACTTCCCCTTTTCCTGACCAACCGGTAACCATTCAGCCATTTCTTTTTCACGTCTTCCGCATCCATTGTGTGTGTCAACATTACTGTGTTCGGAGTTTGTTGTAACCAATTATTGATGTGATATTGATAGGCTATAGGTCAGGCCCAATTGGTCACATGCATGCAATGTTTATGTTTCACATAAAGAGAGCAGAGGTTGAGGGAATATGGAATGATTTTCGTTTAAAAAAAAAATGATTTTCAGTCAGAAAGAAGTAAGAAACTAAATGGCTGAAATTATGTGGCAGCTTCAGCACAGACAGGGCAATAAACACTTGCTGGGCTGTTGTGCCTTTTCGCTGCAGTGGGGAGCGCGACAACGTGCGGCAGTCACACAGACACTCGTTGTCATATTTTTTTATGACATTGTGAACATCAGGCTCTTTTTTAAATAATGTGTGTGTCTTAATTATTTACTTAAACCATGTACTTAAAGCATTGAAGCTCAGTGCATACAGTGCCTTGCATAAGTATTCATCCCCCTTGGCGTTTTTCCCATTTTGTTCCATTACAACCTGTAATTTACATAGATTTTTATTTGGATTTAATTTGGATTTCAAAACAAATTCTAAAAATAAAAAACGGAAAAGTGGTGCGTGCATATGTGTTCACCTCCTTTGCTATGAAGCCCCTAAATAAGATCTGGTGCAACCAATTACCTTCAGAAGTCACATAATTAGTTAAATAAAGTCCACCTGTGTGCGATTTAAGTGTCACATGATCTGTCACATGATCTCAGTATATATACACCTGTTCTGAAAGGCCGCAGAGTCTGAAACACCACTAAGTAAGGGGCACCACCAAGCAAGTGGCACCAAACAGGTCAGGGATAATTACAGATCAGGGTTGGGTTGTAAAAAAAATATAAGAATCTTTGAACATCCCACGGAGCACCATTAAATCCATTATTCAAAAATTGATAAAATATGGCACCACAACAAACCTGCCGAGAGAGGGCCGCCCACCAAAACTCACGGACCAGACAAGGAGGACATTAATCAGAGAAGCAACAAAGAGACCAAAGATAACCCTGAAGGAGCTGCAAAGCTCCACAGCGGAGATTGGAGTATCTGTCCATAGGACCACTTTAAGCCGCACACTCCACAGAGCTGGGCTTTACGGAATAGTAGCCAGAAAAAAGACTAAAAAAAGATTAAAGATAAAAGATTAAAGAAAAAAAATATTTAAAACATGTGGGAGACTCCCCAAACATATGGAGGAAGGTACTCTGGTCAGATGAGGCAAAAATGTAGCATTTTGGGCCATCAAGGAAAACGCTATGGCTGGAGCAAAACCAACACCTCTCATCACCCCGAGAATACCATCGCCACAGTGAAGCATGGTGGTGGCAGCATCATGCTGTGGGGATGTTCTTCATCAGCAGGGACTGGGACACTGGTCAGAATTGAAGGAATGATGGATGGCGCTAAATGCAGGGAAATTCTTGAGGGAAACCTGTTTCAGTCTTCCAGAGATTTGAGACTGGGACAGAGGTTCACCTTACAGCAGGACAATGACCATAAGCATACTGCTAAAGCAACACTTGAGTGGTTTAAGGGGAAACATTTAAATGTCTTGGAATGGCCTAGTCAAGGCCCAGACCTCAATCCAATTGAGAATCTGTGGTATGACTTAAAGATTGCTGTAGACCAGCAGAACCCATCCAACTTGAAGGAGCTGGAGCAGTTTTGCCTTGAATAATGGCAAACATCCAAGTGGCTAGATGTGCAAGCTTATAGAGACATACCCCAAGAGACTTGCAGCTGTAATTGCTGCAAAAGGTAGCTCTACAATGTATTGACTTTGGGGGGGTGAATAGTTATGCCTGCTCAAGTTTTCAGTTTTTTTGTCTTATTTCTTGTTTGTTTCACTTTTTATTTTATTTTGCATCGTCAAAGTGGTAGGCATGTTGTGCAAATGAAATGATACAAACCCCCCAAAAATCTATTTCAATTCCAGGTTGTAAGGTAACAAAATAGGAAAAATGCCAAGGGGGTGAATACTTTCGTAAGCCACTGTATGGAGTTAGTTTTATTCAAACACACTAAGTTGTGTCGGTCTATATATGGAAAATACGTTTCAACATTTCGACCAATCAATTGGTCGAAAGTACAGAACGACTCTTGGTAGGTCAAGATTTTTTCTAGTCGGGGACAGCCCTCGCAGTTGAATGAGCTCATCTGCCTAATTAATGTGTTTCTATATTATAGTTCAATAGGCCATTATAGTGCTGTACCACCTGTTCTCCACAGTTCCTAAGTGCGGTTTTCCCACAAAGCATTTCCTTTGTTTCTACAGCCTCTCTAAGGATTCTGAGCTTCATATCAGAGCATGCGTCCCAAATGGCAACCTGTATTCCCTATATAGTGCACTACGTTTAACCAGAGCCCTATGGGCCCTGATCAAAAGTAGTGCACTACATGGGGAATATGGTGCTATTTGGACACACACAGAGTGGCTGCCTGTCGCTATAGCATTAGTACTATGGTTGAGCAGGCAGGCGTGGGCTTGGCTGGCACGTTGCCATGTCTGTTGTTACTGTCTAAACAGTAGGGCTGGGCTCAGGGCAGCATGACCACACTTCTCTAATCTCAAGGAAATTCAACCACATAGTGACTAAGGGCTGGGCTATGAAGTGCGTGTGTGTGTGTGTGTGTGTGTGTGTGTGTGTGTGTGTGTGTGTGTGTGTGTGTGTGTGTGTGTGTGTGTGTGTGTGTGTGTGTGTGTGTGTGTGTGTGTGTGTGTGTGTGTGTGTGTGTGTGTGTGTGTGTGTGTGTGTGTGTGTGTGTGTGTGTGTGTGTGGGCTGGGAGAGAGAAGAGAGGGATACTGTATAGAGGGAAATAGAGTAGTGACAGTATCTCTTTCTCTATACCTGCCTTACTGATCTTCCCCTTTGTGCTCTCTCCCCTAGGCTCTAGATGTAGACCGGGGAGTACTTTCCAAGATCAAGAAGTCTGTCAAGGCCATAAACAACTCTGGCCTGGGTGAGTACAGCTCAACGCAACGCAACACAGCATAGTACAGTACAGCACTGTGCTTTACAGTATAGTAGGCCAGGCCTATAGTATTATACATTACAGTACCGTGAGTCAGTCCTGGTATACATTTTCCATATACTGTATACTGTTATAGCATCTATATCACTACACCCACTCAAGTTTCACACTTTTTTGTTTACGTGCTAACCTCAGAACGTTTTAGTTGTGCAGCATGTTGGTATATCTCAAGAGATTGCACAGTAATCTCTTGTACCATTCAGTGTTTGGTGCAGCACCCTCTTGTTTTCATTGACCTCTCAATGCTTCTTAAACTACAATAGACTTTACTGTATTGACACTGACACAGATTGGAGCGATTGCAGTGTTTCACCATTGAACATTTTGATCTCAGAGGATCTGGATCTTGATTTGGGGGCCTTCACACGCCACCTGGAAATTGAAGGTGAAGTGTGACCTTGAAGGATGAAGTGTATGAAGAAGGCGAAGTGCAACCTTGAAAGAGCGATTGAGGCAGGGAATTAGAGGGATATCACCTCTCCACATTCCTCCCATTCCACACACCTGTCCCAGCAGGCCAAAAGAACAGAGGTGTTGCTCTTGTAACTCCAGTCCTTCCTATAATACGGTATATTAAGCGTCCCTAGGCCCAGGCCTTTTCTCTCCATGACTGACCCTCTCCACCCTTCACCCAGTCCACAGACCTTCCAGTGTAGTCCCAGGCCTGAGTCATAATCCTGGGGTGTTTTTGAAACCGATCAGGAGTTGGTAATCATGGCTCTAATCGAGTGAGATCTGCACATGCTGGAAATACCTTAGCGCTTGCTTTGGTTTGGAGCTGCTGTGTAAACTAAGCTCTTAGTTTGTTACACACACTTCGCACACCCTCACATGCTGTTCATTGTTAAGAAGAGGCCGTGTGAGAATGGCTTCATTAGCCTGGTCCCGGATCTGTTTGTGCCGTCTTGACAACTCCTATGTTCAACTACCTTCCTAAAGCTTATTGGTGATTAGTCATAGGCAAAGCGTTTCCATTTTATAGGTCAGGTCAACTTAGAAACATGGACAGTATCACAGAGATGTGAAATGTCCACTAAAAAGTCGCCTGGATTACGTAGCATAGAAGATAATATGAATATGGGAGAGCCACTTGTATAGTTTTTTTTAATGACGTAAAGAGTGTTGTGATGATCCATTACTTAAACTCTGGTTCGACTTGACCACTGACTGCAAGTGACCGCCGTTTGTGTTTCCCAGCCCACTTTGACAATGAGGAGCAGTACATCCAGTCTATGGAGAAGTTTGGGGACAACTGTGTCTGTAGAGAGGACCCTGTGGTGGGCTCAGCCTTCCTCAAGTTTGCCGTCTTTACCAAAGAGCTCACAGCCCTCTTCAAGAACCTGGTGAGACCCCACCACGCACGCACGCACGCACGCACACACACACACACACACACACACACACACACACACACACACACACACACACACACACACACACACACACACACACACACACACACACACACACACACACACACACACACACACAGAGAGCTATACACTGTCACATACTATGTCTCTACCTCCTTTCTCTCTCCACCTCTCAAATACCTCCATTATGGCCCTTGTTTTCCTCTTATTCATTGTTTTTATCTGCCCTTTCATTTGACCAGTTGCAACCATGCGTGTGGATTGTACACTTTTGAAGATATCTAGACCTATTTAAGACTATGTAACGGGCAGAACTTGCCTTTTAAGACATTGTGCAAGAGAGGGTTGAGTGCTCAGTTGCTATTTTCATAGTGTGAATTGTTAGCGTTTCCTTCACACCTTGTGATGGGTGACTTGTGAAGAGTTTAGGCTTTCTTGAACAGAGTAGCCTCTGTCAATTCAATGCAATTTAAGGGGCTTTATTGGCATGGGAAACATATGTTAACATTGCCAAACCAAGTGAAATAGATAATAAACAAAAGTGAAAAGAACGGTTCAAATGAACAGTAAACATTACACTTAAAAAAGTTCCAAAACAATAAAGACATTTCAAATATCAAATTATGTCTATATAAAGTGTTGTAATGATGTGCCAATTGCTAAAGTACAAAAGGGAAAATAAACAGAAATATACAGTTCCTCGCAAAAGTATTCATCCCCCTTGGCGCTTTTCCTATTTTGTTGTATTACAACCTGTAATTTAAATGGATGTTTATTTGGATTTCATGTAATGGACAAACACAAAAGTGAAATGAAAAAAAGAACTTGTTTCAAAAAATTCCCCCCCCAAAATAATAGAAAAGTTGTGGCTGCATATGTATGTGTGCATTTGCTATGAATCCCTGAAATAGGATCTGGTGCAACCGAATTACCTTCAGAAGTCACTTAATTAGTTAAACAAAGTCCACCTGTGTGCAATCTAAGTGTCACATGATCTGTCACATGATCTCAGTATATATACACCTGTTCTGAAAGGCCCCAGAGTCTGCAACACCACTAAGTAAGCGGCACCATGAAGACAGCTCTCCAAACAGGTCAGGGACAAAGTTGTGGAGAAGCACAGATCTGGGTTGGGTTATAAAAAATATCAGAAACTTTGAACATCCCACGGAGCACCATTAAATCCAGTATTAAAAAATGGAAAGAATATGGCACCACAACAAACCTGCCAAGAGAGGGCCTCCCACCAAAACTCACGGACCAGGCAAGGAGGGCATTAATCAGAGAGGCAACAAAGAGACCAAAGATAACCCTGAAGGAGCTGCAAAGCTCCACAGCGGACATTGGATTATCTGTCCATAGGACCACTTTAAGCTGTACACTCCACAGAGCTGGGCTTTACGGAAGAGTGACCAGAAAAAAGCCATTGCTTAAAGAAAAAAATAAGTAAACACGTTTGGTGTTCGCCAAAAGGCATGTGGGAGAATCCCAAAACATATGGAAGAAGGTACTCTGGTCAGATGAGACAAATATTTAGCATTTTGGCCGTCAAGGAAAATGCTATGTCTGGCGCAAACCCAACAACCCCGAGAATACCATCCCCACAGTGAAGCATTGTGGTGGAAGCATCATGCTTTGGGGATGTTTTTCATCAGCAGGGACTGGGAAACTGATCAGAATTGAAGGAATGATGGATGGCGTTAAATGCAGGGAAATTCTTGAGGGAAACCTGTTTCAGTCTTCCAGAGATTTGAGACTGGGACAGAGGTTCACCTTACAGCAGGTCAATGACCATAAGCATACTGGTAAAGCAACACTCGAGTGGTTTAAGGGGAAACATTTAAATGTCTTGGAATGGCCTAGTCAAAGCCCAAACCTCAATCCAATTGAGAATCTTTGGTATGACTTAAAGATTGCTGTAGACCAGCAGAACCCATCCAACTTGAAGGAGCTGGAGCAGTTTTGCCTTGAAGAATGGGCAATAATCCCATTCTTGAATGGGATTGAATAGTGGATAGTTATGCCCGCTCAGGTTTTCAGCTTTTTTTTGTCTTGTTTTTTTTGTTTCACAGTAAAAAAAAAGAAAGAATTGCATGTTGTGCAAATCAAGTGATACTTTCTCAAGTCACTGTAGGTTGCATTTACAGTGGTGTTTGTTCTTCACTGGTTGTCCACATTTCACTCCAACACTGTCTGTCCACCTGTTTGTGTTTGCAGTTGCAGAACATGAACAACATCATCACCTTCCCCATAGACAGTCTACTGAAAGGAGACCTGAAAGGGGTCAAAGGGGTAGGCATACTATATGTGTTATTAAACATTATCAATCAGTGTTGTACCATAACCAATCAGAACATGTGTTTTACAATACCAGTCAGAACAAGAGGTAGGGAGTAGGCCTTTCCCATGCTAGTCATTTTGAACACACGCAGCCACAGGATAGTCCTCCTAATTCCTATCCCTATAGCCATTTAAGGATTGCCTTGTAAATGACTTAATGAGCAAAGTCCATGTGACTGACCTTTAATCTGTAATATAAATCACAGTTTATGGTCAGTTTAATATTCACAACTTAAACTAATATCATGTGTCTCTCCCTTGTAATACTGTTATGTTCCTTTTCAACAGGATCTGAAAAAGCCTTTTGATAAAGCCTGGAAAGATTACGAAACTAAACTGTGAGTGAGAGTCACTTTACTTTCGCAAGTTACAACTCCCTACGTTTTACCACCGCCACCACTGCAGCAGTTTGAGTTTCAAACAAAAGCACCATCACTTGCTATGTGTGAGTTGAGCCTAAATGAATGATTATAGCTTACGAGCACAAGGAAAAGAGGGGGGGGGGGGGGCATAAGCTGCCACCACCATGAGGTTGCATGTGGGTTCAGTTTAACAACAAATATGAAGAGGAAACAAAGGTAGCTAGTAAAAGGTCAACTGCTGCTATTCCTAAAACAGCTGACAGACAGACCCTTAGGAGAGAGAATGAGACTAGGCCTACAATAGCCGCACTTGCTTCCTGTTGGTATGTGAATACTTTGTCCGTCTGAGGTTATTTTAGTGTCAAATGAACTACGGTATGGACAGACTCGGGGTTTACTTTACTGCAGTTATACGGCACATGTCCCTCGTCCCTACATAATCTTTTCAGTTTCAAAATGACAGGCATGAAAGAAAGACGTGTTTTGAAAGATTATTCTAAGTTACTTAACAAAGGTAGAGATCAATCTAGTTCACTGTATGAGGTCTTGGCAGGTAATTTAAGAGTTAATAGTTTACTACAGAGTAATGCCTTGTGCAAACAAACTCCTGTGGCATAGTCATAGAGCCTTTTGGGTTGATGTGAGTGACTATGTTGGTTCGAATTGATGAATGAGAACGGTGTAATAACTCTTAACGTAAACTGACGCGAGTAAATACTGATACCATGCGCAGCTGCTTGCTATGAGTTAATTTGTGAATGATTTTCCTTCTTCGTCCATTCGTGCGGTGCTTCACCAGCCTCATCGTCGCTGTGACCTCTGTGTTCCCTGCAGCACTAAGATAGAGAAGGAGAAGAAGGAGCATGCCAAGCAGCATGGGATGATACGGACAGAGTTCAGTGGCGGAGAGATCGCTGAGGAGATGGAGAAGGAGAGACGCCTTTTCCAGTTCCAGATGTGCGAGGTGAGAGGGTGTGTACCACTGGCCAGGTCCCAGTTCTGTTTCGCTGGCATCACAATTATTATTATTTTAAAAAAATTTGATTTCACCTTTATTTAACCAGGTAGGCCCAGTTGAGAACAGGTTCTCATTTACAACTGCGACCTGGCCAAGATAAAGCAAAGCAGTGTGACACAAACAACAACACAGAGTTACACATGGAATAAACAAGCGTACAGTCAATATCACGATATAACTTCTTCTAAGTCTAAATACAGTGTGTACAAATGGCCTGAGGAGGTAAGGCAATAAATAGGCCATAGTAGCAAAGTAAATCAAATTTAGCAAATTAACACTGGAGTTAAAGATGTGCAGATAATAATGTGCAAGTAGAAATACTGGTGTGCAAAAGAGCAGAAAAGTACATTTAAAAAAAAAAAAAAGCAATATGGGGATGAGGTAGTTTGGATGGGCTATTATGATCATGGGTATTGGCTATAATGTGATGGTCCCTGTCCCCTTACTGGGCTCGACAAGTGATCCTCTATTACATGAACGTTTTCCAGTCATTTAGCAGGTGCTCTTATCCAGAGCAGCTTACAGTTAATGAATGCATCTTAAGATAGCTAGGTGGGACAACCACAACGTCTTAGCCAGTTGTGCCAGTGAAAAGTGACCAATTCAGTAGCGCGAGTGGAGACATTTCAACACCTGGGGAGTGAGGTTTTACTGTACAATCTAACTCAGTTACATATAGAGCATAAACCGATCTGGGATCAGGCCAGTGCACCGCCTCATCCTACCTCTCTGTGGCCATTACTAGCTGTGTGTTATTCTGTCTCCAGTATCTTCTAAAAGTGAATGAAATCGACACGAAAAAGAGGGTCGACTTCCTCCAAAACCTCATCAAATATTTCCACGCCCAGTGCAAGTATGTCATTTTCATTTATTTGGGGATTTCACATGATCAATGTTTAATTATTGGCTTTTGTCTTTTGTAGGAGGGCAAATGCTTGACTCATCTTGACTCTGAAAATTCCTGTTCTGTGTTTGTTTCCTCTCTCCTCACAGCTTCTTCCAGGATGGGCTAATCGCAGTGAATAGCCTCAAACCTTCCATTGAGAAACTGGCGACAGACTTGATTACAGTGAGCCACTCTGTCGACCTCTATCTTTATCCTTTCCTGGTTTCATGTGTACACCGCATTTCTCACCAAATGCTTGATAAGCATTTTCCAAACAATGCTTGTTCAAAGTTTATATAGTGTCAGTTTGAGTCTCCACAGGCCAGGAGGCAGTCCCAACACTGCTTTATAAAAAAGAGATGGAATGTTTTATCTTCATTTCCTTGAACTGAGTGTTTGGGTTGATTGTGCTGAAGTGGGTCTGAGTTGGTCTGAGAGGGGGTTTTCTCTCTATCACTGAGGCTGCTTCACAAATGGTGCACTTCACTATTTAGTGCACTTCTTTTGACCAAGGCCCATAGAGCTTCTGTCAAAAGTAGTAAACTATATAGAGAAGAGGGTGTCATTTGAGACTCATCCACATTTTATAATATTCTCTTTGGTAGTTGCCCTGGTTTCACTGCATGTCTGTCAATAATGTGTCTCTTGACTCTCCCATGTCCTGTTTCTCAGATCAAACAGACCCAAGATGGAGAGAGGAAACAGCTGAGTCAGCTCAGAGATGTTCTCAAGTCCTCCCTACTGTCTGAACAGAAAGAGGTGAGCTCTCAATCACTGGAGTAAGAAGTGGCGGTAAGCCTGCGACTTAAAACCAGTATCACCTTTGGTCCTAGAGGGAATTTCCTCTTGGTATTAGTAGGAGACCAGTGTTTTTAAAAACAAATTATTTAACCTTTGTTTAACTAGGCAAGTCAGTTAAGAACAAATTCTTATTTACAATGACGGCCTACACCGGCCAAACCTTAAACTGGGCAACATTGGGCCAATTGTCCGCCGCCCTATGGGACTCCCAATTACGTCCGGTTGTGATACAGCCTGGAATCGAACCAGGGTCTGTAGTGATGCCTCTAGCACTGAGATGCAGTGTCTTAGACCGCAGCGCCACTCGGGAGCCCACCAGTTACATAACCTTGGTAGCAGAGAGGAAGGGACCTAATCCAATTACTTAAATCAATCATTTCTCCAGACCAGTTCTAGTGCATATACTGTAATGCATTTAGTCTTACCTGTCTTGTCATAGCAAAATAGGAAAAGACACTAGTTCTACCTTAACAAACCTGTAGTCTACTACAGGATTACAGATGACTGGTCTTATGTGTCGTGTCACTTGGCTCGTGGCTTACAGTTACAATGCAATAGACAGATGACGGTTACCACCAGTGGCTAGGAGAGGGAATGTGTACTTTCTTGGTGGACTTTTGCTCTTTCCCCAATCAAGCCTTTTTTTTCCTCTCCTTGAACCTCCATTTTGCTGAAGGCATTGTCTGAGTTACAAATTGCACCCTTTTACCTATGTTGTGCACTACTGTAGGGAGTATGGTGACATAGTGTAGTGGAGGCCTTCAGAAGAGGAGGCTGAAGAAACATGATTTGGGTGAATGTCTGAGCATTGAGAGAGGTGAAACTTATATATTTGTTCTGTACATGTGTGTGTGTGCGTGCGTGCACGTGTGTTTGTTCCTGCGTATTAGGACTCCCAGGCCAAACAGACTGGATACAGCCTTCATCAGCTCCAGGGGAATAAGGCCTACGGTACGGAATGCTGTGGAATTCTCCATAAGAGGAGCGAGGGGTGAGTGGATGACCAATATGGCCTATGGTCAGACGCAAGAACAGCTGTATATTTCCCCCGGCAAAGGCAGGGAAATGTAGTTTGACTCGCAGTGGTGGGGAACCCACTGTGGACACCTTGCACTTGCGTTTTACTCGCAGCGATAGGGTGATCGGCAATAGGGTGATATTATGTCCTCTAGGCATACAGTACATGATTCCATTTGCTGCTCGGGGAAATGGTGTGGTTGAAGATGTGGATTGGTCATCCAGGTTATTTGAATCAGCTGTGAAGTGCCAGGGCAAAAACCAAAACGTGCACCCAGGGAGGCCCCGGGACCAAGTTTGGGAAACCCTGCTCTAGGTGAACATGTATAGAGAAGTGTTGTAGTATCATAATGAATATTATCTCTCCCTTCTCTTCTTCAGCCTGAGGAAAGTGTGGCAGAAGAGGAAGTGTTCTGTGAAGAACGGGTTCCTGACCATCTCCCATGGAACGGTAAGAGGCTTCCTTTCTTGTTCCTGTCTTCTCCTATTGGTCACTCACTTTCCTTCATACCATGCCGTTATGCATGCTGCTTGTACATACTGCATGTCAGCCGGTGTAATTCAATAAGGTCTGTGGACGACAATGTGGACGACGAAGCACAATTACATTTTTGTTGTTGTTGATGAAGAGCCAGACCACATGTTAAGACAGAGCAAGAAGAAGATGAAAAGAAGGCCACTGCGCCACTCTTAGAATTTCAATCTTTGATTGAACTCTTTTTTTTTTCGCTCGGCAGGCTGATTTCTGTATTAACGCTTGACTGAATTCCTGCTGTGCACAGGGTTTTCTCTTTCTTTTTTGACTGGATTCCTGTTGACAACATTACCCTAATGTCAAAACGTCATTAATCCTAATGGCATAGCATTGTCTCAGTTGTGATTAGGGCTGTAACGGTGACCGTATTACCGCCACACCGGCGGTCACGAGTCATGATGGCAGTCAAATTCCACTAGATCGTTTAGTCATGGTAATTAAGCTTCTCCAAGCTCTGATGCTGCTGATGGTCATTAGTAGCTTACCAAACTTCCTAACTGCCTAGTACTCAGCACTCTATCAATGCAAATGTAATCGAAAATGTAATCAAACACATCATGAGAGCCCATGAGCTCATGTTGCGCAACATTTCTATAGGCTATGCAATTGCTTGAGGGGGATGGCCTCTAATAAAAAGAGGAGGATCCCATCAGCTTTCTATGGACTAGGCCTACCATATATATTTCTCAACTTTCCTAATGCACATTGCTTCTCTTTACAGCCTACCTGGCTGGAATGAAAATGAACCACGAGAAAAGCGTCCTCCATTTGCTATTTTAAGTGCAAAGATTTATTTTATATTTTATTTAACCTTTATTTAACTAGGCAAGTCAGTTAAGCAAAAATGGTTATTTACAATGATGGCCTACCAAAAGGCAAAAGGCCTCCTGCGGGGACGGGGGCCTGGGATTAAAAAATAAATACAATATAAATATAGGACATACACACATCACAACAAGAGAGACAACACAACACTACATAAAGACAGACCTAAGACAACAACATAGCAAGGCAGCAACACATGACAGCACAGCATGGTGCTGTCAAGCAAAACAACATAACAACAACATGGTAGCAAAACAACAAGGTAGCAGCACAAAACATGGTACAAACATTATTGGGCACAGACAACAGCACAAAGGGCAAGAAGGTAGAGACAACAATACATCACACAAAGCAGCCACAACTTTCAGTAAGAGTGCCCATGATTGAGTCTTTGAATGAAGAGATTAAGATAAAACTGTCCAGTTTGAGTGTTTGTTGCAGCTCGCTCCAGTCGCTAGCTGCAGCGAACTGAAAAGAGGAGCAACCCAGGGATGTGTGTTCTCTGGGGACCTTGAACAGAATGTGACTGGTAGAATGGGTGTTGTATGTGGAGGATGAAGGCTGCAGTATATATCTCAGATAGGGAGGAGTGAAGCCAAAGAGGCTTTTATAAATAAGCATCAACCAGTGGGTCTTGTGACGGGTATACAGAGGTGATCAGTTTACAGAGGAGTATAGAGTGCAGTGATGTGTCCTATAAGGAGCATTGGCAAATCTGATGGTCCGAATGGTAAAGAACATCTACCCGCTCGAGTGCACCCTTACCTGCCAATCTATAAATGATGTCTCTGTAATCTAGCATGGGTAGGATGGTCATCTGAATCAGGGTTAGTTTGGCAGCTGGGGTGACATGCCTTTTTTTTCTACTTTTTCAAATCATAGTCACATGTAGGCCTATATGTTTTGATAAGGTTTCTAATCACAACTAAAGTAGCAAAATAACTTCAAGTAAGTAAGTACTACAGTATACTACAGTAAATACTACAGTAAAGTCTGCAAAAACACTACCGTAAATGCTATAGTAATTTATACAGTAATATACTATAGAATTTTTTTCATTTGGGAAGGGTCACATTTGTTCATTAAAGAACTGGACAATAATTGTGTGACATCTAAAAACAATGCTGTTCATTGGGCCTTTATAGGGATGTGGCTGTAAGCAGCATACCATTTAATTCAACAATGATACATTTATGGGTTACTGCTGCATTTGATAAAGTCATTTGAGTGTTTGACATCACACAACTGACTTAGTTTATGGGAAAGTTCCATGCATGCTGTGTGATACACTATAGCATTCAAATGCATTCACTTTAGCATTTTATCTTATTTTTCTGGTCCACTCTCTTCTCTCATCAGCCTCTGCTCCTCTTTCATAGGCGAACAGACCACCAGCTAAACTCAACCTGCTAACCTGTCAAGTGAAGCTCAACCCAGATGAGAAGAAAAGCTTTGATCTCTTCTCCCGTATGTTACGCAGCAGTTTGAGGCTCATCTCCATCTCAAACATCTGCAACCCTGGACTAGTTTTTCAACGACAGCCATTTCATCTTCCATCTAGTACTATAGATGCCTTCCGGTAGCCTAGCTCCTCTTACTGCAACTACCTCTTACTCAATCTGATCTCATTCTTTTGTTTACCCAAACAGATGACAGAACCTATCACTTTCAAGCTGAGGAAGAGACTGAGTGTCAGATGTAAGTACCATAGGGGTTCACTGAACCAATGTGAACTGTCTGTGCCTTTTGCACGGTGCAAGTTTGTGTGCGAACATTGTGTATACATCATTATGCAGGGTGTCCATCCACTCTGCCCAGAGTGGATGAAAACACAGTTTGGTGATGAAATTTCACTTCCTTATTTTATAAAATACATTTTACCAAGACAAATATGATTCTTCATGTCTGAATCGTTCAGTGGGGTCTTTCTCTAACATATCATTAGCATTATATCCCAAATTCGGGTTTTTGTGCCTAATACATCCGGTAATAAGCTCCGAGCTCTGTTGATAGAGCGGTGGCACTTTTGCACAGCAACTTTTGAGGATTTTACGTGTTGTGGTGGTAGTCTGCAAAGTTGTTTCCGTGTGTCGCAAAAAGCAACATTAGCATGACACGAGTTGAATTAAATGTAAAGGGCTTTGAAAATGTCAAAAAAACTTGCGTTATGCTGAGTGCTCTGTTGACATTTCATAGAGATATGCATGTTTCTGTGAGAAATCTTCAAAAGAAGAATTGCATTCATTTGAAACGTGTATACTGAAATATGAAAATACTACATGTCATGTCTCGAACTCGATTTCTATCTTACCTCTATATTGTTTTATGTCCTTCGGATTTAAGAAGAAAGATGAGTTCAACAGTGAGCCTGTCAGAGTGCCTGTTAATTCTCAAACAGCATACAGCCTAGCTGACGCAATGCTATTTTCTTCTCTGGCCTCCATAGTCACCCTGATTTTGGCCTTCCTACAAAGCCCAACCTTTGAACGGATTATGATAGAGACGTGAAGTTTGGACCATTGGTTTTCTCAGAGGAGTATCTACACAATTAACATTGTTTTAAAATATGTGTTTTTGATTGATCACCCTATATCAGGGCAAATCAACTAGATTCAGCCGCGGGCCGATTTATTTTTTGAGTGGATGGAGGCCGGAACATAATTACAAATGATTTGTAGACTACAAATTTACCGCGGGAAGCTAAAACAGATATAATTTTTGACTAAATAATCATCACTTAAAATGTGTATATGATCACATATACACTACATGACCAAAAGTATGTGGACATGTGCTCGTGGGAACATCTCATTCCAAAATCATGGGCATTAATATGGAGTTAGTCCCCACTTTGCTGCTCTAATAGCCTCCACTCTTCTGAGAAGTCTTTCTACTAGATGTTGGAACAATGCATGGCTTTGTGCTCGATTTTATACACCTGTCAGCTGAAATATCCGAATCCACTCCTTTGTGTATTTAGTGTATCTCTCTAGAATTTCCTAAATTAAAATAACTTGAAGCTGATTTGCTGGTGATTTTACAGTATTTTATGTTCAACCATAAAAAATAAATACATTTGTTTCTTTGTATTTTTTTTTGCTCAGAAAACAGTTGGGGAACCCTGCTCTTCATTATGTGTATACATGATACAGGGGGTACATGTAATTAGTCACTTCTCAGACCCTCTTTGACGTTGTAGGCATTCCAAATGACACCCTATAACGTGTACTCGGCTCTGGTCAAAAGTAGTGCACTACATAAGGAATAGGGTGCCATTTGGGACGTACACGTTGCCTCCAAGCTTACGTTTTGTCTCGGTTGGACCTGCCTGTGTTTTCAGATGGATCTCAGTCCTGCAGAACAGTAAGGAGGAGGCGCTGAACAATGCCTTCAAAGGAGACCAGGACGAGGGAGGGGAGAACAACATAGTGCAGGAGCTGACCAAGGCCATCGTCAGTGAGGTCAAGAGGATGAGCGGCAACGACGTCTGCTGCGACTGTGGAGCGCCTAGTGAGTGACACACAAGAGAGCATTCTGGGAAAAGGCAGCAAGAAAATATTGGTCTTCCTCCCAGACGGGTATTATATGAAAATGAACACAGTGTTGTACATACAGTATGTGAATGTGTGAGGCTGACATGGTTTTCGTAATTTACCATGCTGAACGCACAACCTTGCTTTGTTTGACGATTGCCGTGTTCTTTTGTCTATGTGCATGCGCTCACACACATTCACTGGAGTCTTTGTTAGGCCAGTCAGACTAGTTCCTCAAATATAGAAGAAAGAGGGTTGGCTGTTTCGGTTAGATGTTATTGAAATCCTACCTTGCCTCTATATCCCATGTGCTGAATTTACACTGATAGGACAATGAAAATAGTGCATCAATATACCACATCTCACTCTTAGGAGTGGAACTTTATTTAACTGTACAACTATTTCAGGTGAGAACATATAGTGGATGCACACTAGTCTTTTTTAATATCATTTTTTAAAGATTTTCAACAAAAAAAAATTCAGAGACAGTGAAGAGAGACAGGAAAGTAAAGAGGAGAAATGGTGTGCCAGAAGGTCAAGGGCTAAGATCCGAAGGCAGAGGCAGCAACCCACCAGATCACCCCAGGCCATAGCACACTAGTCTTACACTGAAAATATATATCTCTGTCTTCAGAGCCCACCTGGCTCTCCACTAACCTGGGAGTGCTCATCTGCATCGAGTGTTCTGGAATCCACAGGGAGATGGGCGTCCACTATTCTAGAATACAGTCTCTCACACTGGACGTCCTGGGAACCGCAGAGCTCCTGGTAAATATCACAGGCATTAACGGTTGCATTGTATACAAACAGGTTCAAAACTATTTTTTTTAAATCAATATTTTATTGCGTTTCCTTTAGCCTGCTAGATGCCAGGGAAGCTCAGCCAAGCAGTTTTGATTATTTGAACCCAGCTCTGATTGTATAAGCTGTTGTACTATTTTAGTATGATTAGTAGTAGCCTGGTCCCAGATCTGTTTGTGTTGTCTTGCCAACTCCTATGGCAATTGGCTATACAGCACAAACAGATCTGGAACCAGGCTAGATTTATAGGGTCTGAATAGATACCATATTGACGTGTGCTCTACCTGGTCTTCCCCAGCTGGCAAAAAATGTGGGCAATGCGGGTTTCAATGAGATCATGGAAGCGGACCTGTCTACACGGGGCGTGACCAAACCCAACCCCTCCAGTGACATGTGAGTGACAGACAGTCGGGCAAACCACACCCTCTCCTCTCCCTCATTCAACACCAAAACAGGAACAACACTGACTGAATACATTCATTATTTATTTCATATTAAGTTCAATACATTTAACTTCTTGTTATACTATGTATATTCCTGAATGTCTTAGGGTACATCCCAAAATGGCAACTTATTCCCTATATAGTCCACTACTTTTGACGGGCCCTGGTCAAAATCCATGTACTAGGGGATAGGGTTCCATTTGGAACTTGGCCTTAAACTCAGATTTCCTGTCTCTTGGTAGTTGCCCATCTGTCTGTCTGCGCTCTTGTCTCCCTCAGGCAGACGCGGAAGGACTACATCACAGCCAAGTACACAGAGAAGAAGTTTGTTCAGAGGAAGTGTGCGGACGAGGAGTCCAGGCTCCACGTCCTGTGTGAGGCAGTGAAGACCCGAAACATCCTCTCCCTCATCCAGGTTTACGCTGAAGGAGTGGACCTGATGGAGACCATACCACTGGCCAATGAGCATGTAAGATTAATCACATTATCTTCTTTTTTTATTTAGACAGCCAGAAGGTGGGCAGGTGACAGATTTGACATTTTATTAATTTAGCAGACGCTCTCATCCAGAGCAATTTCCCCGAGCATATAGGGTGAAGTGCCTTGCTCAAGGGCACATTGGCAGATTCGAACCAGCGACCTTTCAGTTACTGGCCCAACACTCTAACCACTGGGCTATCTTTTAGAGCAGTGGTTCCTGAGCTTTTTACAGTCCCGTACCTCTTCAAACATTCAACCTCCAGCTGCGTATCCCCTCTAGCACCAGTGTCAGCGCCACGTAAGCCTGCCACACACACACGATACGATACATTTATTAAACACAAGAATGAGTGTGAGTTTTTGTCACAACCCGGCTCGTGGGAAGTGACAAAGAGCTCTTATAGGAGCATGGCACAAATAATAATATAATAATAATCAATCATTTTTCTCTTTATTTAGCCATCTTACATATAAAACCTTATTTGTTCATCAGAAATTGTGAATAACTCACCACAGGTTAAGGAGAAAGCTGTGCTTGAAAGGATGCACATAACTCTGCAATGTTGTATTGGAGAGAGTCCCAGTCTTAAATCATTTTCCACACAGTCTGTGCCTGTATTTAGTTGTCATGCTATTGAGGGCCGAGAATCCACTCTCTCATAGGTACGTGGTTGCAAAGGGCATCAGTGTCTTAACAGCGCGATTTGCTAAGGCAAGAAACTCTGAGCGCAGCCGTATCAAGAAATCTGGCAATGGCTTCTGATTAAATTCAATTTACACAGAACCGCTTGTTGCAATTTTGATGAGGTTCAGATATTGGTAAGTGGACTGGAGGCAGGGCATGAAAGGGATAACGAATCCAGTTGTTTGTCATCCGTTTCGGGAAAGTATCTGCGTAATTGCGCACCCAGCTCACTCAGGTGCTTTTCTATATCACATTTTACATTGTCTGTAAGCTTGAGTTAATTTGCACACAAACAATCATACAATGATGGAAAGACCTGTCTGTTGTTCTTGTTAATGCAGACAGAAAAGAGCTCCAACTTCTTAATCATAGCCTCAATTCTGTCACGCACATTGAATATACAGTAGTTGCGGAGAGTCCCTGTAATACTAGATTCAGATCATTCAGGCGAGAAAAAACATCACCCAGATAGGCCAGTCGTGTGAGAAACTCATCATCATGGAAGTGGTCAGACAAGTGAAAATGATGGTCAGTCAAGAAAACTTTAAGCTCATCTCTCAATTTAAAAAAGTGTCAATACTTTGCCCCTTGATAGCCAGGCACTTCTGTATGTTGTAAAACCGTTACATGGTTGCTGCCTATATCATTGAATAATGCAGAAAATACATGAGAGTTCAGGGGCCTTGATTTAACAAAGTTAACCATTTTCACTGTAGTGTCCAGACATTCCCTTGGCAGCAAGAGCCTCTGGGTGGATGCTGCAGTGTACCCAAGTGGCGTCGGGAGCAACTGCTTGAACACGTAGCTGCTTGCATGTGCATTACCACTCCACTATATCCCTGTCATGGCTTTTGCGCCATCAGTACAGATGCCAACACATCTTGACCACCAAAGTCCATTTGATGTCACAAAGCTGTCCAGTACTTTAAAAACGATCCTCTCCTGGGCCTCCCTGGTGGCACTGTGGTCTAGGGCACTGCATCGCAGTGCTAGCTGTGCCACCAGAGTTTCTGGGTTTGCGCCCAGGCTCTGTCGCATCCTGCCGGGGTGAGGGGCGACGCACAATTGGCCTAGCGTCCGGGTTAGGGAGGGTTTGGCCGTTAGGGGTATCCTTGTCTCATCGCGCACTAGCGACTCCTGTGGCGGGCCGGGCGCAGTGCATGCTAACCAGGTCGCCAGGTGCACAGTGTTTCCTCCGACACATTGGTGCGGCTGGCTTCCAGGTTGGATGCGAGCTGTGTTAAGAAGCAGTGCGGCTTGGTTGGGTTGTGTTTCAGAGGACGCATGGCTTTCGACCTTCGTCTTTCCCGAGCCCGTACGGGAGTTGTAGCGATGAGACAAGATAGTAACTACTAACATTTGGATACCACGAAATTGGGGCGGAAAGGGAGTAAAATTCAAATAAATAAATAAATATCCTCTCCTGTTATTCTGGTTTCCAGGGGTTTGCAGAAGAGGATGTCTTCTTTAATTGACCCCCCATAAACATAATAGACATATACCAGGAGCTGTGCCAGGCTGTGCCAGGTCCGCCACATCTGTTGACTCATCCAGCATAGAATTCACTGGCTTGTATGCGAAGCAGTAATTGTTTCAAAACCTCTCTTGCCATGTCATTGATGCGTATAGTATCGTTTTTTTGGCCTTTTCCCCCGGGATTGTCCCAGCCATATCCACGGCAACAGGAAGAATACAATAGTATGGGGCTTACCTGTCCTTGCCACTCGGTAACTCACCATATAAGACGCTTCTAGTTCCTTCTTGTTAATGGTATATGTTGCTTTTATACGTCTTAATACTCGAAAGTCGTCTATATTCTCGCTCAAAAAACTCCCGTGGCTTATTTTTCATATTGTCATGCAAGAGTGAAGGTTTCCCGCGAGAGAGTAAAGGTTAATGTGATTGGATGTTAATTATTTGACGAGGCTTCCTGTATTTGACATTTCGCTGAACACTAGACGGTTAAGAAAAAAAATGGCAGTGAAACGAGGCTACTCAGGGGACAGAAAAACCTCACCCAAATGTATAGCCTCGTTGGAAAATATAAATGTCCTGTTTGAAAATGTGAAGAATTGTTGATTTCTTATAAATATAGGGTGGGGGGCTTCGTACACATGGTACTGTGGGAAATATGTGCATGGCAGTCTCTACCACTACTGCTGCACCATGCCCCCACATGACAGACTTCTAACGTGGACTAAAAATGTTCTGCTGATTTGTCATATGTTAATACCTCTGATTCAAATGTAAACCGTTTTTTTTGCCGATATGCATGTATGCTTCTGTAATATACCTTTTGCTACACTATATATACAAAGGTATGTGGACACCCCTTAAAGTTAGTGGATTCGGCTAGTTCAGCCACACCTGTTGCTGACAGGTGTATAAAATCGAGCACACAGCCATGCAATCTCCATAGATAAACATTGACAGTGGAATGGCTGAACTGAAAAGCTCAGTGACTTTCAACGTGGCACCATCATAGGATGCCACCTTTCCAACAAGTCAGTTTGTCACATTTCTGCCCTGCTAGAGCTGCCCTGGTGAACTTTAAGTGCTGTTATTGTGAAGTGGAAACATGTATGAAAAACCACTCAGCCGCAAAGTGTTTGAAGGGCGCATAGAATGTAAAAGTCGTCTGTCCTCAGTTGCAATACTCACTACCGAGTTACAAACTGCCTCTGGACGCAACGTCAGCACAAGAACATGTTTCCATGGCCGAGCTGCCGCACACAAACGTAATATCACCATGTGCAATGCCAAGCATCAGCTGGAGTGGTGTAAAGCCTTCCGCCATTGGATTCTTGAGTAGTGGAAACGCATTCTCTGAAGTGATGAATCACGCTTCACCATCTGGCAGTCCGATGGACAAATCTGGGTTTGGCGGATGCCAGGAGAACGCTACCTGCCCGAATGCATAGTGCCAACTGTAAAGTTTGGTAGAGGAGGAATAATGGTCTGGGGCTGTTTTTCATGGTTTGGGCCAGGCCGCTTAGTTCCAGTGAAGGGAAATCTTAACGCTAGCATACAATGACATTCTGGACGATTCTGTGCTTCCAACTTTGTGGCAACAGTTTGGAGAAGGCCCTTTCCTGTTTCAGCATGACAATGCCCCTGTGCACAAAGCAAGGTCCATACAGAAATAGTTTGTAAGAATAGTGTAAGAACTTGACTGGACTGCACAGAGCCCTGACCTCAACCCCATCGAACACCTTTGGGATGAATTGGAACGCCGACTGCGAGCCAGGCCTAATTGCCCAACATCAGTGCTCGACCTAACTAAAGCTCTTGTGGCCAACATCTAGTGGAAAGCCCTCCCAGAAGAGTGGAGGCTATTATAGCAGCAAAGGGGGGATCAACTCCATATTAATGCCCATGATTTTGGAATGAGATGTTCGACAAGCAGGTGTCCACATACTTTTAGTCATGTAGGGTATTTGTCCATGCTCTCAGGAACCGGGTGAGACGGCACTACATCTAGCAGTACGAATGGTGGACCGCAACTCCCTCCATATTGTGGACTTCCTGACCCAGAACAGGTACTAAAGCCTTACTTAAGGACTGATTGGGTGAAAAGATGCTGGGTTTATGTCTCATAAAAGCAGACGCAAACATCTCAAATGTGAAGAGGGGGAACTCGTCTAAAGTATTTTAACGGCAAACAAAAACATGTAGATAAGATCAGAAGTTGTTCTCTCAGATTAGACATATTTATTTAGTTGTTGATGTCGATGTAGGGAAGTGTTGACTCCCTTGTGGTGAATGTCCTAACCACAGTGGTGTGTCTGCTCTGTGTCAGTGGCAACCTGGAGAAGCAGACAGCCAAAGGGAGCACGGCACTGCACTACTGCTGCCTTACAGACAACAGTGAGTGTCTGAAACTGCTGCTGCGGGGCCGGGCCTCGGTCAGTATTGGTAAGTGCCCTGCTAGTATCATGTCCCAAATGACACGCTATTCCCTATATAGTCCAGACGCCAGTCCCATAGAAACACATACATTGGGCCTCCCGAGTGCCGCAGCGGTCTTTAAGGCACTGCATCGGGTTTGATCTCAGGCTGTGTCACAGCTGGCCGTGACCGGGAGACCCATGAGGCGGCGTACAATTTGCCCAGCTTTGTGCTGGTTACGGGAGGGTTTGGCCGGCAGGGATTTCCTTGTCCCATCATGCTCTAGCGACTCCTTGTGGCGGACCAGGCTCCTGAAAGCTGACTTCACTTGCCAGCTGGACGGTGTTTCCTCCTACACATTGGTGTGGCTGGCTTCCAGGTTAAGCAAGCAGTGTGTCATGAAGTAGTGCGGCTTGGCAGGGTTGTGTTTCGGAGGACGCATGGCTCTTGACCTTCGCCTCTCCCGAGTCCGTAGGGGAGTTCCAGCGATGGGACAAGACTGTAACTACCAATTGGATATCATGAAATTGGGGAGAAAAGTACAAGGGAGAAGAGTACAAAAAAATATAAAATATATGCAGTTCCAGTCAAAAGTTTTGGACACACCTACTCATGTAAGGGTATTTCTTTATTTTTACTATTTTCTGCAAACCGGACTGGATTGTGTATCGCTGCAAAATGCTGTGGTAGTCATGCTGGTTAAGTGTGCCTTGAATTCTAAATAAATTACTGACAGAGTCACCAGCAAAGCACCCTCACACCTCCTCCTCCATGCTTCACGGTGGGAACCACACATGCAGAGATCATCCGTTCACTTACTCTGCGTATAACAAAGACACAGTGGTTGGAACCAAAAATCTCACATTTGGACTCAACAGACCAAAGGACAGATTTCCACCGGTCTAGTTTTTATTGGCCCAAGCAAGTGTATTCTTATTGGTGTCCTTTAGTAGTGGTTTCTTTGCAGCAATTCGACCATGAAGGCCTGAATCACGCAGTCTCCTCAATTGATGTTGAAATGTGTCTGTTACTTGAACTCTGTGAAGCATTTATTTGGGACGCAATCTCTGAGGCTGGTAACTCTAATGAACTTGTCCTCTACAGCAGAGGTAGCTCTGAGGCTTCCTTTCCTGTGGTGGTCCTCATGAGAGCTAGTTTCATCATAGCACTTGATGGTTTTTGTGACTGCACTTGAAGAAACTTTCCAAATTCTTGACACTTTCCCGGCTTGACTGAGCTTCATGTCTTAAAGTAATGATGGACTGTCATTTCTCTGCTTATTTGAGCTGTTCTTGCCATAATATGCCATAATATGCCATAATATGGACTTGGTCTACTACCAAATATTCTGTACACCTTGTCACAACACAATGGCTCAAACGGATTAAGATGGAAAGAAATTCCACAAATGAACTTTTAACAAGGCACACCTGTTAATTGAAATGCATTCCAGGTGACGACCTCATGAAGCTGGTTGAGAGAATGCTAAGAGTGCGGAAAGCTGTCAAGGCAAAGGGTGTCTACTTTGAAGAATCTCAAATATAAAATATATTTGATTTGTTTAACACCTTTTTGGAACTGTATATATACAGTGTGTGTATATATACAATATGTGGTGTGTGTGTGTATGTATGTGTGTGTGTGTATATATATATATATATATATATATATATATATATATATATATATATATATATATATATATATATATATATATAAGAAACACATAAATTGGTTTGTCTGTCTGTGTGCAGCCAACGAGGCAGGAGAAACACCAATGGACATCGCCAAGCGCCTCAGACATTCGCAGTGTGAAGAGCTGGTGAGTGCAGTCTTTGAATTGAATCTAAAGGTCACATGGATTTGAACAATGTAACAATATACTAATAATAATTGATTGGCCTTGTAGAGTGCTTTTCCACATAGGTTCCCAATGCGCTTTACAAAGTATGTGGAAACTCAACTCATCCACCACCAATGTGTGGCACCTACTTTGAATTTGATGATCCAGCTGTCTTAGAGGATGGTCCAGGGTTCTGTTTTATCAACATGGGTAATGGTAAAGGTTGACTGTATTTGTGGTGTCCAGCTGACCCAGGCTATGACGGGGAAGTTTAACGTCCATGTGCATGTGGAATATGAGTGGCGGCTCCAGAACGAAGACGACGACGACCTGGACGAGAGCGAAGACGAGATGGAGGACAAGGTGAGTTGCATTGCCTCTACCTCATAACTCAAAACTCATATAGAACTCTAATAGAATTCACAAATTCTTCTAACCATGATTTTATGGTATACCTGTACTGCTGTATTAGTTGAATTATTTTGCCAAAAATGCACGAGTCAGTACTTGAGTGAGTACTATAGTACTTCAACCTCAGTTGAAGACATTACATCAATAGCATACTAGCTTATACTACACTAGCATACTTACACTCTTTATCGCCCATACCCAGCCCATCCCCCAAAGACGGCCAGAACAGGAGCGTCCGGTCAGCTGTTTTGTCCCAGGAAATGGTCCCATGGGTCCCATGCCTGGAGGTCTCAACATGGCCTCCCTGGCCCGTGACGCAGCCAGCCTGGTCAGGGACAAGCAGAGAGCCCATGTCCCCAGCATGATGATGAACAATGAGACCTATGGCGCCATCCTGGACCTCAGCCCCCCTCCCCGCGGCATGCCAGGGGGACTGGGGTTACACATCCCACCCCTGCCCCCCAGGAACACCAGCAAAGGTCAGTCCATTGGCAATGAGAATCGGCCATAGGTCATAGAGCATAAGTCATGCTCTAGGTCAGGGCTGTTCAATTACAGACCTATTGGGCCAAAACCCCTTTTCAGGTTTTCACTCTCCTAATCAGGGCTTGATTCAGACCTACATCACCAGGTGAGTGCAATCAGCTCCAAGTTAGAAACATAAATCGGAAATGTTTCGGCCATCCAAGACAAGAATTAAACAGCCCTGCGCTAGGTCATAGATTACAGTTCCTTGACATGATTGCTGGAATAATGAACTAAACACCAGATGCCAAACTGTAGTATAAATAAATTATTTTATTTATCCGTTATTTTACCAGGTAAGTTGACTGAGAACACGTTCTCATTTGCAGCAACGACCTGGGGAATAGTTACAGGGGAGAGGAGGGGGATGAATGAGCCAATTGTAAACTGGGTATTATTAGGTGACCGTGATGGTTTGAGGGCCAGATTGGGAATTTAGCCAGGACACCGGGGTTAACACCCCTACTCTTACGATAAGTGCCATGGGATCTTTTTTAATGACCTCAGAGAGTCAGGACACCTGTTTAACGTCCCATCCGAAAGACTGCACCCTACGCATGATTGACCCTATGACTGTAACCTTGTAGGCCCAGGGTGGAAGCAGGCTCATATGGAGGTGGTGGGTAGACAGAGGTCCTCCTCAGACCCCCCGAACCCTCACATCCCGGAGCGTAACAGCTCCATGAATGGTAAGTGCACTACATTATATTACCAGATAGTACTAGCTCCTGACCTATCCCTCATGTGATTATGCTGCGCTGCTGGCACAACAACAAGATTTAAGTACTGTATAAGCACTTTGTTACAACTGCCGATGTTAAACTTTTTTTTTTTTATACATTTGACTGATTGCTATCACTCCCTTGTCTCCATCCAGTGTTTCCCCCAGCTGTTCCACCTGCTGCTCCGCCTCCCCTGGTGAGTAAAAGAACCAGTGTGATGGAGTCTAGAAGCCATAAGACTGCTCCTCTACCACCACTACCTTCAGTATTACCTGGGCCTCCAGTGTCCCCCATCATCCCACTACCACCATTCCCGCCAACAGTGCCCCCTGCACCCTCCTTCCGACTCACACAGCCCCCTCCTGTACCCGCCCACCATCCCAGAAGCAGAGCCGCACGGTCCAAATCAACTAAATCACCCACTATGTAAGAACTTGGGCAGTATGTATCAAGCATCTCAGAGTAAGAGTGCTGATTTAGGATCAGTTTAGTATTTTAGATCACAATAAATATGATTATGTGGATAGGGGGGGACCTGACTCTAGATCAGCACTCCTACTCTGAGACGCTTGATACTTCCGCTGACCAATTCAGGTTCATATGTTCTCATTTAATTGTATTAAGTCTTGTGTTAGGTTTATAATGACATGTATTATCAGTTAACTAAGACAATTAATGTGTGTGTGGTTTCAGTTCAGATAAACCCATGCCTAAAGGACCACCCGGCAGGCTTGCTGGACAAACTAATAGATCCGGTAAACACATCACACACTCAAATACCATTCACACATTTTTAGTATACACTGAGTGTACAAAACATTAGGAATACCTGCTCTTTCCACGACTGACCAGGTGACTCAAGGTGAAAGCTATGAAACCTTATTGATGTCACTTGTACAATATACTTCAATCAGTGTAGATGAAGCGAGGCGACAGGTTAAAGAAGGATTTTTAAGCCTTGAGACATGGATTGTGTATGTGTGCCATTCAGAAGGTGAATGGGAAAGACTAAATATTTAGGTGCCTTTGAACAGGGTATGGTAGTATGTGCCAGGCGCACCAGTTTGTGTCAACAACTGCAACACTGCTGGGTTTTTCACTCTCAACAGTTTCCCATGTGTATCAAGAATAGTCCACCACCCAAAGGACATCCAGACAATTTGACACAACTGAGTGAAGCATTGGAGTCAACATGGGCCAGCATCCCTGTGGAACGCTTTCGACACCTTGTAGTGGCCATGACACGATGAATTGAGGCTATTCTGAGGGTAAAAGGGGGTGCAAGTCAATATTACGAAGGTGTTCCTAAAGTTTTGTACACTCAGCCTACAATATCTAATAACTAGCCTGCTCTGGTTCAAAGAGCTTTGTTTTTATTCATCTGGGTGCCAGTCTGTTTCTTCTTTCTTGCCAATTCCTTATGGATTTGTCATGCCAATTGGTTCGAAATAATGGAGTTGGTAAAATTACAAACAGATCTGGGACCATGTCCTTGAATTGATGATTAAATGTTCCAATGTGTCTTTTTGCGTGTGTGTGAGCAGTAAAGAATACACCTGTAACTGGATCCCCTCAGAGCTTTGGTCCAACTCCTCCACCAACACCCAAGCCCCGCGCTAACCTCCCTGTGAGATCCTCAACTCAGCCAATCAGTGGCATGCAATCAATACCTAACTCACAGGCTATTATAGCAATACAGTAATATCATATTTACACTGATTATTGAACACTTGCAAAAAAACATTAACTAACATCTTCTTGTCTAACTTATTATTATTTGGCCCTTAGAAACAGAGGTCCAGGAGGGTGAAAGCCCGCTACAGCTGTTTAGCTGATAACCCAGATGAGCTAACGTTCACCGAGGGAGAGGTGATTGTAGTGGATGGAGAGGAGGACCTGGAGTGGTGGGTAAGTACAACAGCTCCAACACACACCCACACACATAGGCACGCACACACACACACACACCAACTGCACACACACACACACATCTTCTGACTGTGTCCTTAGGTCTCTGATCCACTGACTGTGTGTCCTGTTGTGTGTGTGTGTTGCAGGTGGGACATATTGAGGGGGATTCGACTAGGAAAGGAGTCTTCCCTGTGACATTTGTGCACTTAATCACTGACTGATGCATCTGATGGTGTGACCGAAGCTGTCGCTCACTACTAGGCTGTGTGTTATCTGCTCTTGTCCAAAATTGCACCCTATCCCCTATGTAGTGCACTACTTTTGACCAGAGCCCTATAAGTAGTGCACTATATAAGAAATAGGGTATCGTTTGGGAGAAAAACAATGTCTATGAGTGAAAGAGGTGTGAGATGTGCACATCACATGTGTGGGTGGTGATATTCTCATGCATCCAAACAGCCAAAGATGATGACTAGGTGACCTCTGACCTGCCAACAGAATGTTCTAATCTACAATGCTGGAATATTTGGGGGGGAAATGGGGGAAACTGTTCAACCTGCATGCTAAGTTTTGAGAAAGTATATTTCCACTTGGTTTGCTGGGACAACTGGAAATAACTGGAGCAAGATTCTGCTTGATTATGTTTTATTTAAAGTCCACACAGTACAGTGCATCCTTGAGGATACAGTCAAACTTGTCTTTAAATTCAATATTGCCTTTGTGTTATCAATTCAGATGTGTATTTAAAGTGTAACTTGGTATAATAAAAAACGTATTGTACTACAACCACTCAAAGTCTATATATTACATCAGTCATTACATTGCTGTGTATCACCGAGCATGATCATCCTATGACAGCTTCTGCTGATGGGAAACTGATATGTTTGAATCTAACATTGAAAGAAATCCAATTTATCAAGAGAGCATTTGTGAATATATGATGCTGGAAAAAGGGTTGCAGGGTAACTCTGTATGTATATTGTAGCTGTAACATTTGAGATAATTGAAAGGAATGTACATCCTACATGTTCCTCTTCCCTCATGTTCTTTACATGTCCATGGTTATTCATTAAAACGTGAAATGGCTCATTGTGTGTTTTGTCTTCATTGCAGTCGGTTAAGACAGATCTGTAGTGGTAATTCCATTTGATGATTATGAACAGAACCATTATCTGATTCTGGGGCGGACTGGGACCAAAAATTGCCCCTGGTATTTCTAACATCAGCCAATATTTTTCCTTGAGGCCCCCAGCACCAATATTAGCGAGATAGTGATAATTTTGAGCCCCAAAAAGATTGTTAGACAGATCAACTAGGCAAAAAAATAAACCAACCCACATATTCTTGAGTAATCTGTATGTAGCACAATGAAAACAAACTTTTTATTTTTTAAATGACGTCCATAAATGAAAGAGTCCTTTTTCGGAGGATAGATTATAGCAATGTCATGATTATACTGTGCTCTGGCTACTATGCCCTAAAATCAGGGCTATGTTCAGTTGCCAAACGTTCTCCAACGTTGCTGATAGAAATGTCATAAATACAGCCTACATGATTTAACGTTTTATATGTTGGAGAAGCACGTTTGTTCTAAATAACATATTTCTACCTGAACGTTACAAAACGTTGTGTGCTCCTGAATGGGCGCCCCATGTTACAACACCGGAACCCATTATAGCAAAGACCATTCCTCGTACGGACATATATCGCTGGACCGGAAGTGTTGTAGTCAGCGTGCGGTTAGTTTCTGTAGGTGTCAGAAGAATGAATTAGTACAATTAATACATAATAACCATATATATTTTAATTCAATCGTAAGAGAAAATATGGCGGCGAAACGCAAAGCTGATTTATCAGTGCCTGCGGAGGAAAGTGATCAGCTCCTCATCAGACCACTGTGGGTTTATACATTCAACATTTCGTGAGCTGTTTGGCTAGCTAGCTAATTTAGCCCGTCTAACTAGCAAATACATGAAGACTGACGCCTGTCTACCTAGTTAGATAAATTATGAATTTGTTCAATGTTACCTAGTATTAGTTGTTGTCCAAAGATGCCACAGTGATTTACCTGGTATACGTATAGATAGCTAGATGGTATTTTCAAGTAGCTACCGTAGCTATGCATTACGTTCATAACGCGTAAGATTTTTCTGAATCTGCCAGAACGTCACAAATGTCATCAGACAGTGATTGACGTCTCTTTCCCTCTCACAGTGGAGCTGGGCAGGAGGTGGGAAGGTCATGCATCATTCTGGAGTTCAAGGGACGGAAAATCATGGTAATATTACGTGCACTCTGCTGTCCCTGTTGAATTTACCATGCATTATGGATTGTATGAGACATTCCAAAATAGAAGTAACCTGATAATTGAGTACAACAACCGTTTTCCTTTGTAGCTGGACTGTGGAATCCACCCAGGATTGGAAGGAATGGATGCTCTTCCATATATTGACTTGATCGATCCTGCTGAGATAGACCTGCTTCTTATCAGCCAGTGAGTATTCCTAATCTCTCATCTGGGTTGTGTTTATTGGGGTCAAGTTCAACTGTAGCAAAACTTTTCACAACCTAAAACATAAACAAATGTTTCTTATATGGACAAGTTCAGAAATAGCTTTCTGTTTCTGTGAGTTGTCCTACGTTTTGGGCCTTATAAACACAACCCCATTATATGTTTCCCCAGCTCAGATGAATTAACACACTGAAGACAAGAGTTCAGTTTTCTAATGCACCATATTCAGTTCTCTATAATCTCTCTCTATCTCAGTTTCCACTTGGACCACTGTGGAGCCTTGCCTTGGTTTCTCCAGAAGACCAGTTTCAAAGGAAGGACCTTCATGACCCACGCCACCAAAGCTATTTACCGCTGGCTGCTGTCTGATTATGTCAAAGTCAGGTAGACAAGAGTTGATTAACTTCCAATAAACAGCCTGACCTATTTAACTTTAGCCTTTGGCTCCTATAAGGAACATTACTTGGTTCGTGGAAATAGCAGCGTACTCTACTGTTTCTTTCTTGATAGAGTAGCTGCAAAATGTATTGCCCTGAAGACATGGCTGTAGATTCCTATGTCGACTCCTTTGGCATCTAACTGTTAGCCGTCAAAAAGTCTACACAGCCATGTCTTCAGGGCAAAACAATTGTAGACATGCCATTATCCATTATGGATGATTCGGGTTCACATTGTGCCCTTGACTGTCTCTGTGTTTTCCCTCCCAGTAACATCTCAGCCGACGACATGCTGTACACAGAGACAGACTTGGAGGAGAGCATGGACAAGATCGAGACCATCAACTTTCACGAGGTGAAGGAGGTGGCCGGCATCAAGTTCTGGTGTTACCATGCCGGTCACGTCCTGGGGGCAGCCATGTTCATGATCGAGATAGCTGGCGTGAAGGTGACTACATTACATTTACATTGACTACTGGGACAGAAAAGCAACTACAGCTTATTCATCATCTTCTTTGTGAAAGGACCATAAGAAAAGGTTCTTATCATAATGATGTGATTTCCCAGAAATTCTGTTCTCTCCTGAGCTCAATTTCGAGTCTAATAGCGAAGGGTCTAAATACTTATGTAAATAAGGTATGAATGTTTTTATTTGTAATACATTTTAAAACAATTCTGGGGTATTGTGTGTAGATTAATGAGGCTAAAAAATAATTTAATCAATTTTAGAATAAGGCTGTAATGTAACAAAATGTGGAAAAGTGAAGGGGTCTGAATACTTTCTGAATGCACTGTATACAGATTGTATTGTTTACTGTGGCCAGTAGGTGGCACCCATATGCTGGACAAATGTTCCCAATGAGTGAATAATTCTTTGAAACAGAAATATATTTTTGTCTATTTACTTTGCTCTACTGTCTCTTAAAATTGTAGGTTTAAACTAACCTGTCTCCTGTTATCCTTGTTCCTTTGGGTGTGTGTCTGTCCATAGATCCTCTACACAGGTGACTTTTCCAGACAGGAGGACAGGCATTTGATGGCAGCCGAGATCCCCAGTGTCAAGCCTGACATCCTCATTACTGTGAGTCTCCGCTAATAGTAACATACAATACTAAACACAACTACAATCAATTAATCAATCAGGCAATCAAATTCATTTGTCAGCAGTTGTCACATGGTGCTTTACGGCAACCCAGCCTAATCACAACCACAAAAAAGCAGCATACTTCACTTTGATTCTCGTGTGATCTTGTTTTCCTAACATGAGGATTTGATGTGTATTGCTCTCTGTCCTCAGGAGTCCACATATGGAACACACATCCATGAGAAGAGGGAGGAGCGGGAGGCCCGGTTCTGCAACACAATCCATGACATCGTCAACAGAGAGGGCCGCTGTCTCATCCCCGTGTTCGCCTTGGGCCGAGCCCAGGAACTGCTGCTCATCCTGGGTGAGATTCTCCAGCCAGTTCCCTCTTCAGCCTGCCTTTCTTTAGAGCAGGTATCCAGTGACTCTCATTCATGGAAGTGTTCATTAGGAACCAACAGTCACCTGGCCTAATCCAATCAGAAACTTGTTTTAAAACGTTTTCTGTTGCGTGCACTAATGAACACAACCCTTCTCTAATGTGTGTGTGGTTATGTGCCTCTGCGTGTGTGTTTCAGATGAGTACTGGCAGAACCACCCAGAGCTCCATGACATTCCCATCTACTACGCGTCGTCTCTGGCCAAGAAGTGCATGGCCGTCTACCAGACATACGTCAACGCTATGAACGACAAGATCCGCAAGGCCATTAACGTCAACAACCCCTTCGTCTTCAAGCACATCAGCAACCTCAAGGTGGGTGGCGTTAATCAGATGAATGTTTCGTTGTGGCATTTTTCAATAATTTAAAAATGTTTTTTTATTAGGCACCATAAAGTAGAAAACAGGCTGAAACAGGGAGTGACTATCTGAACTTGTCCAATAACAAACACTCCTTTTAATTTCCTTTTCAAAAAGTTTTACTACGGTGTGCTCTAATGAATTAGCACCTGCTGTGTCCCTCGGTCCATGCTAAGTCTGCTGTACCACTCTCTACCAGAGCATGGACCACTTTGATGACATCGGGCCCAGTGTGGTGATGGCCTCTCCAGGTATGATGCAGAGCGGTCTGTCAAGAGAGCTGTTTGAGAGCTGGTGCACCGATAAGAGGAACGGCGTCATCATCGCCGGCTACTCTGTGGAGGGTACCCTCGCAAAGGTGGGGTGGGGTCTTATTGCAAACCAAGCTTTGTTGTGATCAAGTATTTTTTAGCGTCATCAAATTACAGATAAACATGGACGCAATTTATTTTATTTTATTTCCAGCCGTGCTAAGATTCATTACTCTGTGTGTGTGAGCTGACTGTTCCTCTGTGACTCTATCCTCAGCACATTATGTCAGAGCCAGAGGAGATCACCACCATGTCAGGACAGAAGCTGCAACTGAAGATGTCTGTGGACTACATCTCTTTCTCAGCCCACACTGACTACCAACAGACTAGCGAGTTCATCAGGGCTCTCAAACCCCCTCATGTGGTAAATAGACACACTCCGTCGGCCATTGAATGAGTGAGATCTTATCTTACGGGCCGTAATCAAATGGTAAATGCCAATGGGACACAGTTCCACAAGGAAGTGTGCTTGGGCCTCTCTTTTTTCCCCCTGTTATACTTCAATGACTTGAGCCTGCTCGTGTGACATATTTCTTTGTCCCGCCTGCAGATCCTGGTGCACGGGGAGCAGAATGAGATGGCCCGTCTGAAAGCTGCTCTGATCAGGGAGTACGAGGACAATGATGAGGTCCACATCGAGGTGCACAACCCCCGGAACACTGAGGCCGTCACACTCAACTTCAGAGGAGAGAAGTTGGCTAAGGTGAGCCCATCCTCCACTCTCTCTCTCTAGCGGTCTCCTACTGTAATATCATTTATTGGGAGAATTAGACTGAATTGAGTTAGACTTTATCCATTGGCATCAAGCGGAATTATCAAAGATTTTTTATAGTGTGTACAACTGAGGCGATTTGTGTCTTCCAAACACTTGTGGTGTGTGTGTGTATACTGACTGTTGCTGTTCTGTGCCGTAGGTGATGGGCTCCCTGGCTGATAAGAAGTGTCAGCAGGGTCAGAGGGTGTCTGGGATCCTGGTCAAACGCAACTTCAGCTACCACATCCTCACCCCTTCAGACCTGTCCAGTCAGTACTGATTCACTATCTGACTGTCTGTGTGCAAGCATCCCTCCGTGTGTGTCCACGTGTGTACTACCGTGTGTATGAGCTCTTCTCTCTGTCTCCAGACTATACAGACCTGGCCATGAGCACAGTGAAGCAGACTCAGGCCATTCCCTTCACTGGACCCATCTCTCTGCTGGCCAGCCATCTACGCAACCTGGCAGGTGGGTTTCTACAGAACTCTGCTCACCTTGTTGGACATTTAGGCACACTGGTCAATCAATCAACACCAACAGCTGCTTGATTGATTCCGAATCGGACAAATGTGGAAGCCAACAAAATATCACTCGACAAATGGCAACCAACAGACGAGCGGGGAACACCTAGCGAATTGAGTTTTTTTTTGCAGGTGTTATTAGAGTTTGTTGTGGGAGTGTGCCAGTTGCTTTACAGTAGTGGTTACATTGGGCCGTTTTCAAAGCCACTGTAAAGCTGTCACTTATAACCAGGGTCTGGAGTTTGTCTCGGTACTGTCTGACTATACAAACCAACTTGTCTTTTAGGGGATGTGGAGGAGGTGGAGTCTGCAGAGAAAATCACACTCAGGATCTTCAAGAATGTCACACTGGTGCATGAAGCTGGCATGGTGGTTTTAGAGGTGAGATACTGAATGTAATGAAAGTAGGGGTTCCAAAATTCCCAGGTTATTTCCCTCCAGAAATCCCAGTAGGTAGAGTCCCAGAATCAGAAGGGAATAAGCAGGAAATCTGGGAAAGTTGCTCGAATATTGCAACCCTATAGGAAAGGGTGTGAACATTAGCTAACTGGTTTTGTATTGGTGCTGTGTGCGCAGTGGATCGCCAACCCTCTGAATGACATGTATGCTGATGCGGTCACCACAGTGGTTCTGGAGGTCCAGTCCAACCCTAAAGCACAGAAAGGTCAGTGAAGAAAGTCCAACGTTATCTCTATCATGGGGCCGGTGAAGATATCTGAACGCTAAAAGTCAGTTTTCACATGTCTGTTCTCGTGTAGTATAGTGAGTACAAGACTGGTAAAATACTACGACACAGGGTTAGTTTTGTGAAGAAAAGAGGTGTGCTACCTAGGTCAGCGAACGCGTTCTAACATTATCTCTGCGTTATGGACTATCATTACAGTATGTTTAATGTCTTTGTGCTTGTCCCTTCCCTTGCTGATGTTCATTTCTTCATCCTATAGTTATGGAGCACAAGAAAGAAGGTATAGAACTGGATGTTTTCCAGCAGAGGCTGGAGATTATGCTTCTGTAAGTTCCACCCCCTATTCACGTTTTCTATATTCACACACACACACGCCTGTCATGGGTCAACAGGAAGGTTGTGAATGTGTATCAAAATGTAACGGATAGAATCGCTTCTCTGAGACTTTTGAAATCTTTCCCTCAACAGTGACATGTTTGGGGAGGACTGTGTGGACTTCAAGGACAATAAGAACCTGACAGTAACAGTGGACGGGAATACTGCCTTCATCTGCCCAGAGACCAGAGTGAGGATTTAGTAGATATGTCTGTCTCTTTCTCTGTGTGTGTGTGTTCTCCTCTGACCTGGTTCTCCCCTGTCTGTCTGTTGTGCAGACGGTGCAGTATGAGGAGGGCAGTGCTGAAGATGAGACCCTGAGAGAGATGGTGGAGCTGGCTGTGCAGAGGCTCTATGATGCTCTCAACCCTGCCATCTGAGGAGAGTCATCCACCTCCTCCCCTCTCTCTCTCCCTGGACAGGCAGCCTGTCCCAGAAGCAATAGGCACGGCCCAAAACACCGGGGTTCCCAAACAGCATCACCCAGAGGCACTTGCCCACTTTCCTTTACGGGCAGTGCACTACTGACATGGTCTATATGAAGAGTTTTCCTGTGCATTATTAATTGATATGCGTATGTTAGCCGGGCAGTGGATATATTCTACATGTTGTCCCAGTACTTGTAATGTCTTGACAACATTGCCCCCTCCGTTTCATTCCTCTGTAATTCTAGCTGCCTTATCTCACATAAAGGAAGAATCTGTGTTAGGGGAAAGTGTAGATTCCACAGGAATCAAACCTCCATTGACTTACGTTGAATTCTCAACGTGTAGACTTTGTATATCTGCATTATGCATTGCATTGACACAATTTGTTTTAAATAAAGTAATTTCTGAACTAATATTACAGGTTTATAAAGTAGTTATTTCTATGAATATGTTCTGAAATATTGAGAAGTGCAGCAATGTGAGCAATTGAATAAAATGGGTCAATTTCACTGCCAACGTAAAACAAAGTTTGAGTGTCTCTGACATTTTAATATATAGCCATTGCAACACCTGAAGACAACCTACCTGAGGCATGATACAAGTTAATCACAAATCCAGATATAAAATACTTGTAGGACGCTGTTGGGGCTTTCTTTCAAAGAATAAATCATTCTGTATGTGAGAGCATAAAATACAAAGACATTTCTAAATATGGGATTTCCAATGTAAACTCGGTTAAACCCATAACAGGTCGGTGAGATGTCTGGCAGGAGTTCAATGAAACACAAAATACCAGATAATATGGCAAATAAAAAGGTAGCTAATACAACAATACATTTTCAAACATCGGATGAGATCTTGTGTGTGTGGCCAAAGCCTGAATTGGGCGATTATATAACTGGCTCGTGTGAGGCTAGAAATGGACATCTTGCTGATTGTCACAATTGTATGAAAGCATACAAATGGTATCAAAAACACTTTCCGCAATTAAGAGTTGAGTAACAATTTGACAAAACTCTATCTTGCATATCACACAACTCTGTAATGGTCAGATCTATCTCCATGCATAAAACACCATACAGGTCTGGTTTGACAAATTACCTAATAACAGTCGGGATTTAATGTAGTAAACTGGGCGGGACTTCCAACTTTATTGGCTGATCCCTTCTGGTGACCCTGTTGGAGTAAGAAAGCTTCTGGTGACCCTGTTGGAGAAAAAGCTTCTGGTGACCCTGGAAGAAAATGGATTCCCTCAAAACGGAGACACCCTCAATGGCTATAACGGCAAAGGTACAAAAATTAGTCCTCCATTTATCTCTGAGTAATACTGGTTCAGGCTACGGTTCACAGAATTGAAAAGTAAACATTATGCTGGTTTTGTTATTAGTTACAGCCAACCAGGCTCGCCCAACAAATGAAATACTTAGTAACAGTTTTGTAGACTTTTCCATGATAAATTCACCCCCCCCCCCCCCCCCCCCCAGGTTACATGTCACGGTTACGAAGAGAAAAGCGGTAAACTAGTGTTATATTGCTGTGCCACAAAGTACATTAACTCGCACCAGGCCAATGATATTACAGACATAGCCACAGTACTGCTGGTGATGTATGCATAAGGGTGTTAAAGCATATATTTGCTGACCTATTTTCAAACTGCACCAAAAGTGTCTCTGTCAACCAACTCAACTACATACATGGAGGCATGGTGCAACATGTTCATATGCCAGGCTGTGCAAGTGAGCAGCCCAGGATATCTTAAACAATACATCATCTGAAACCAGAACATCATCAATATGACCTGGTCGTCGCAAGATAATTCTAGACGTGAACGTTTAATCGTGAAAGATTGACTATGTTGATTTCTAATTTCAGTTTTGAAGAATTTGGCTTTTCAATGCTCAGTAGGCTTCATTTTAGCCCAGTGGATCCTATTTTCAACTGAAGCTTCTCTCCAACTTCATATAATACCTTATATAACTCAGCCCACATATAGTATCAGACAAGTCCAGCTTGTTTTACTCTGTGGTCTGCCATTCAGTGGTGATTGGGTGAGCATCCTCTCCCACGCTCTGTCCTCTCCTCCTCCAGTCTCTTTCTTTATCAGTCTCCTCTGTGTTAAAGAGCCCTCTGTATCTCTCTCTTCGCCTCCCTTTCTCAGCACTCTGTCTCCTTGCTGTTGATGCGGATGCGGGCCTGTCTCTGGAGTCTGAAGGACAGGGCCTTGTCACTGCGCCGGGCCAGGGGCCCACGCTCTGTCAGATCCTCAAAGGAGTGTGGAGCCGAACTCCCCATGGGAAAGTCGCCCTCCAGGGCCTCTTCATCCAGGTGGGAGTCAAAACTGGGGTCCTCCTGGATGGTGGCCATGCGTGGGCTCTCCAGGGGGGGCAGGGGACTCTGGCGAGGGCTGGGAGTGGAGGTTGGGACTTGGGCCCCAGGGGTTCGAGCTGGAGTTGGGGCTTGGATGGGGGGAGTGCTGGTCTGCTGGGGGCCAGAGGCCTGGAAGCGCAGGGCTGAAATGGCAGGGGGTTTGAAGATCCGTACGGAGGCTGACTCCAGACTGCTCATAAACTCTGCATTCTGGAGACACACAAGCAGGGTCAAAGCCAAGGGTCAGAAAACCAAGATGACTACAGTGTATAATTTGTATATACAGTACCAGTCAAAAGTTAGGACACACCTACTCATTAAAGGGTTTTTCTTTATTTTTTACTATTTTCAAAACTATGAAATAACACATATGGAATCATGGAATCATGGAATCAAAAAAAGTGTTAAGGGAGAAGGAGAGTGATTGAAGTGCTGCATCAGATGACCTGGCTGTCACAATCACCTGACCTCAACCTAATTGAGACGGTTTGGGATGAGTTGGAATGCAGAGTGAAGGAAAAGCAGCCAACAACTCCTTCAAGACTGTTGGAAAAGCATTCCAGGTGAAGCTGGTTGAGAGAATGCCAAGAGTGTGCAAAGCTGTCATCAAGGCAAAGAGTGGTTAATTTGAAGAATCAAACATTTTAAATATATTTGTTTAACACTTTTTTGGTTACTACATGATTCCATATGTGTTATTTCATAGTTTTGATGTCTTCACTATTATTTTACAGTGTAGAAAATAGTAAAAATAAAGAAAAACCCTTGAATGAGTAGGTGTTCTAAAACTTTTGACTTGTACTGTGCGTGTGTGTGTGACATATATGAATCAAACAATACATACACTCGGAAAAAGCAGAGACTTGGTGGTCTGTTCATACTGCTGATCCAGTTTTTTATCCTGTAAGTGGGAAAAATATGTTAGATGTGATAATAACATGTGACGGGTACTATATAACATGTTACATGTACTATATAATAACATGTGACAGGTACTATATAATAAAATGATAATAACATGTGACGGGTACTATATAAAACATGTGACAGGTTGTTATTATATAGTACATGTACAGTATTAGGTGATTGATGACAACACTCAGAATGTCTGAGTATGGGCATCCAATGTATTATTGTGTGTTAAGAAAAAAAACACTACAGTTCCCACAATGCAACCTCACAACGTGGATCTAATGCCTTGCTTGGCTACACACCAATGTATTTTGCTAGCTCAAGAATCTTGTAATCACAAGTAGCTAAACCTATGCCCCAGTTTGTCATTCATCAAGGAACAAACATAACACCTACCACACAGTGAACCAGGATGCTGAGGGGGACCCAGAAGACCAAGGAGAAGACCACCACAGAGCCCACGATGTTGTCCGCCAAAAACTTCCGAAACGTGTTGATGTCCAGCTTGTCAATGAAATCCCATAGCCTCTCAATGACATCCTGAACTTGCTTCATACATTTACCCTGAATAAGACAAAAATATCACATGCTAGTTCCAAAACCATAGAAATAGAATTACTCGAGAATAGAAAGAAGGCCCTCGGACCACAGCAATCCAGAAATGAAAACTGTACAGCCATGCAAGACGTGTTGCTAGATGTGACCGAAATAGTTGTAAGTTGCAATAGAAGTATTGTTGTCGGTTAATTTACCCCAATTAGGGCAGGGATGGTAGGGTATGGGGGGAATGTATAGAGATTTCTTTTTAAATAAATTAACAAGGGGATTAGAAATTATGCAAACAATTCCATTGATAAAGATGATCCACCCCCTAAAAAATACATTTAAAGAAAACGTTTCTATTTGTTGTACATAGAAGGTTAAGAAGCATCCACTTACCATCAACAATCTTTCTTTTTTATTTTCTTCTGGGATACACTCAAAATGCCTGTTCTAGTGATTCCATTTATATGTGCAAAACCAACCAAGTGAAGGGGGATATAATATCGATATATAATACAGGAGAGCAGGTATTCCCAAACTGAGGTAAGGGCGCAATGCCGTTGGGGGTACGCCAAATAAAAATGTGACTCACATTTAAAAATATATATAAAATAGATTTTAAAAAACAATTCAAAACAGTCCATTTAGTAAGTCCATAGAGACACATACCAGCTCTACTGGTAGTACTGCTAGTACTGGTTGCAGATGGGCCTCCGCACACCCATGTAGATATTCCATTAAAAATCAGCTGTTTCCAGCTCCAATATTCACAACATTAACAATATTTACACTATATTTCTGATCAATTTGATGTTATTTGAATGGACAAAAAAAATGTACTTTTCTTTAAAAAACAAGGAGATTTCTAAGTGACCCCAAACTTTTAAACGGACGTGTATACTGGGAGTAGTGCCTTTCCTCAGCCACAGTGTGTTATATGTGGAAAAAGTACTATCTCACAACTTGCAGACATCTAGAAACAAAACATGCCAATTTGAAAAAACAGATAATTAAGACGACTTTTGAGTAGTAAGACGTATAAAAGCAACAGATACCATTAACAAGAAGGAACTAGAAGTGTCTTATATGGTGAGTTACCGAGTGGCAAGAACAGGCAAGCCCCATACTATTGTGGAGGACTTCATTCTTCCTGCTGCTGCGGATATGGCTGGGACAATGCTGGGGGAAAAGGCCCAAAAAACTATACAGACAATGTCTCCATCAAACACTTTTTCCCGACACATCAGTGACTTGGCAGGAGATGTTCTGAAACAATTACTGCTTCGCATACAAGCCAGTGAATTCTATGCGTTACAACTGGATGAGGTAACAGACGTGACGGACCTGGCACAGCTCCTGGTATATGTCTGTTATGTTAATGGGGGGGTCAATTAAGGACGACATCCTCTTCTGCAAACCACTGGAAATCAGGACAACAGGAGAATATATTTTTTAAAGTACTGGACAGCTTTGTGACATCAAATGGACTTGGTGGTCAAGATGTGTTGGTATCTGTATTGATGGCGCAAAAGCCATGACAGGGAGACATAGTGGAAGGATAACGCACGTGCAAGCAGTTGCTCCCGACCCACTTGGGTAAACTGCAGCATCCACCGAGAGGCTCTTGCTGCCAAAGGAATGCCTGACAGCTTGAAAGACATTTTGGACACTACAGTGAAAATGGTTAACTTTGTTAAAGCAAGGCCCCAGAACTCTCGTGTATTTTCTGCACTATGCAATGACATGGGCAGCGACCATGTAACGCTTTTATAACATACAGAAGTGCGCTGGTTATCAAGGGGCAAAGTATTGACACGTTTTCTTTTTAATTGAGAGACAAGCTTACAGTTTTCTTTACTGACCATAATTCTTGCACGATGTTTCTCGCACGATGTTTCTCACACGACTGGCCTATCTGGGTGATGTTTTTTCTCTCCTGAATGATCTGAATCTAGGATTACAGGGACTCTCCGTGACTATACTCAATGTGCGGGACAAAATTGAGGCTATGATTAAGAAGTTGGAGCTCTTTTCTGTCTGCATTAACAAGGACAACACACAGGTCGTTCCGTCATTGTATGATTTTTTGTGTGCAAATGAACAAGCTCACGGACAATGTCAAATGTGATATAGCGAAGCACCTGAGTGAACTGGGTGCGCAATTATGCAGGTACTTTCCCGAAACGGTGACACAAACAACTGGATTTGTTATCCCGTTCATGCCCTGCCTCCAGTCCACTTACTGATATCTGAACAAGAGAGCCTCATCAAAATTGCAACAAGCGGTTCAGTGAAAATTGAATTTAATCAGAAGCCACTGACAGATTTCTTGATACGGCTGTGCTCAGAGTTTCTTGCCTTAGCAAATCGCGCTAAGACACTGATGCCCTTTGCAACCACGTACCTATGTGAGAGTGGATTCTCGGCCCTCACTAGCATGAAAACTAAATACAGGCACAGACTGAGTGTGGGAAATGATTTAAAACTGAGACTCTCTCCAATACAACCCAACATTGCAGAGTTATGTGCATCCTTTCAAGCACACCCTTCTCATTAACCTGTGGTGAGTTATTCACTATGTTCTGTGAACAAATAAGGTTTTATATGCAAGATGGTTTAATAAAGAGTAAAATGATTGATTATTATTATATTATTATTTGTGCCCTGGTCCTATAAAGAGCTCTTTGTCACTTCCCACGAGCCGGGCTGTGACAAAAAACTCACACTCATTCTTATTTTTAATAAATGTATTGTATAGTGTGCATGTGGCAGGCTTACAATGATGGCAGAAAAAAACAACATTTGAAAGTGCACTGACCCTGGTGCTAGAGGGGGTCCGCAGCTAGAGGTTGAATGTCTGAAGGGGTACGGGACTATAAAAAGTTTGGGAACCACTGCACTAGAGGGTAAGGGTCAGAGGTCAGGTGTCACTTACTGCTCCGTCACAGAAGCCCACGGTGCAGGGTTTCCCCTTGCGGAGGTAGATGAATTCCCCTCCGTCGTCCTGGAATGGGGCGCACACTCCACTGGTGCTTCGACAGCACACTTTACATGACGAGTTGGTTTCTAGAGCGGGTAGGAAGAACAACACACGGTTGTCATTTGTAATTTTTATGTATTCATATTATGAGTAAAAGGCATCTTTAATAAAGCAGAACACTTAGCGTATACAGGTTCTATGTGGCTCAGTTGGTAGAGCATGGCGCTTGTAATGTCAGGATCGTGGTTACAATTCCCGCTGAGGCAACACATGCAAAATTCAATGCAAAAACTGCTTAATGGCATATGATATTATATTATGTCTTGAGGTTGGATTAGTCCACTACAGCCTTTAAAAGGAGGGGTGGTGATGGTGAGGGGAGTGTACCATTGCAGGCGCAGGACTGCAGGTTCTTGACGGCCTCACAGAAAGGGATACATACACCGTCCAGACACTCTCCGTTGTCCAAACACACAGTCTTGTCAGGGGCGTTCTCAGGAGACGGACACTCACTACTGTTGCCTGGGAACAAAAATATGACATTGTCATTGTTCATAAAAGGACATAGAAATAACAAAGAACTAAGACATATTTCATTGTTTCACTCTCATGTTTTATTAGGGCTTGTAGACATGAGAATGGTGTAGTGGTGGGGCTCCCTTTCTGGGGGGTATCAGGTGATATCAACCTACCTGTGCAGTAGGACTTGCCCTTACAGGTGGCACTGATGGGCTCCTGGCACACCTTGCCCTCACGCTCATACTGGCACTGCTTACAGCATGCACTGTTCCTGTCACTACATCGAGAGAGAGAGAGAGAGAGAGGTTCTAGGAACAGTGGTAGGATTCTGACAACATTTGGTGGTCGTTTATGATATGTTGTAAGAATGTTATAAAGAATGATTATTCTCTGTGATATCACCCTGAGAGAGAGAGAGAGAGCGAGAGAGATATCATGGTAATACAGGGTGATATCACAGAGAGAAGATTCATTCTTTATAACATTCAATCAATATATCACAAACTACCACCAAATGTTGTCAGAATCCTACCACTGTTCCTAGAACCTAAGTGGGTGTGGTATGCAGGTATCCGGGGGTTGGTGGTTCCAGAGAGGGCTCACCTGCACTTGGCTGTGGGGCGGAGCTTGCAGTCGGAGGTACAGCAGCGGTCGTCGTTGATGTGCAGCAGTCCCGGGTCACACTCCTCACCCTGTTCCACCCTGCTGTTCCCACACACGTTACTGTTCCTCTCCCTGAAGCACACTGGAGCCTTGTTCCTCAGACGCTTCACAATGGAGATCTTACTGCAGTTGGAGAAAAGCTGTGGACACAAAACAAGGTCAAGAGCCGTGTCCGAAACTGGCACCCTATTTCCTCCATTGCGCACTACTTCTGACCAGAGCCCTATGGCCTAGGGTGCCGTTTCGGACACATCCATAATCATTCTTGGTATAATGAAGACTTAAGGCTTGCTTAAGATTAATGTTTGGTTTGTCGAGTGGGGAAAAAGGAGGGTATTTGAACCTTGTTGTTGACGTGGTCTCCGCTCACAGCGATGGGGTACATGACGTATTTGCCCCCCTCGTCTTCCCTGGGAGCACAGTAGGGGATGTTATCAGGGTCGTGCTCTGCCCCAAAGTTATGGCCCAGCTCGTGAGTTGTCACCAGGTCTGCCTCCTGAGGGCAAACCATAAGAAAAGTTCATATTAGTGAAATATGATGGTGCCTATTCCAGCCAGAATAATAGGTATTGCCTTTGTGTACATTTGGATGTTCCAAATTTGAAGCCTCTTTTTTTTTAAGTTGCAGGGGCGGTCTCCCAGACACAGATTAAGCCTAGTCCTGGACTAAAATGAATGCCCAGTAGAGATTGTTTTTCTGTCCAAGTCTAAGTTTATTCTGTGTCTGGGTCTCATAAACCCACCTTGGTCAGAATAGTTTTCCCATAGTTCTTAGTGCTGGTGAGCCCAGTGTTGAGATAAATAGCTCTCGTCTCAGGCGAAGACGGAGGGCACTCTGATGACAGAGAAGGACAAACATTTTCCAATATCAGTTTACCTACGTCAGAGTTGTGGTCAAGGTTAATGTGTTGACGGGAGGCTTATTATCTGTCCCAAAATGGAACCCTATTCCCTGTATAGTGCACTACTTTGGACCAGCGCCTTATGGGCCTGGAAGAATAGGGTGCCATTTAGGACATGGGACTTGCTCAAAAGTAGTACAATACATAGGGAATGGGGTGCTATTTGGGGACGCAACCTTACTCTCTGAGCAGAGGCCCCCAGGGATGCCCTGTCTGGAGGGGGCCACGTAGGCCAGGCCCAGGGTCCCCTCGTCAAAGTCCTGGTAGGTGAACAGGTGAGCCAGACACACCTTGGACGCGTTGTCTGCTATGTCCACACTGAATTGCTGCGATGAGAACAAAGAGGGAATATATTATGGCCTAATATCATACAGTATTCGACTACTCTGATGTCATTACTCAGATGATTAAACATGCTGCTCACCTCCAAAAGCTTCTTCACGTCCCAGACATCCTTACCCTCTACGGGACTTCCCCTCATGTTGAAGTGGGCCTCCCCCGGGGTTACGCGGGTGGGGACCTTCTCAATGATGATCTACATTGAGGATTAAAGATTGAGAATGATGGGAAGGAAGAATCAATCATCAATCCCACCTCATGGTAATTTTTTTTTAAAAGGACAGTGATCATCTGTTCCCGGCAGCATGGCAACGGGGTAGTTCTCAGCCTGTCTCAGCTAACTCACCTGTTGGATCTGAACCCCGTATCCTTTATACTCGTCATCCCACGACGTCGACCTGTAGATGTCATCCACGCGGTCAATCAGCTCGATCTGACCGACCAATCACAAACAGGGAGAAAGGTAGGTGGTGTTTTTCCACATACAACCATCAAGCCAAAGACCACCCCAAACAACATAGGATGCATCCCAAATGGCATCCCATTTCCTTTATAGTGCACTACTTTTGACCAGAGCTAAATGGGTTAAATGAGGAAGACATATTTCAGTTGAACGCATGTACAACTGACGAGGTATCCCCCTTTGCCTATAGGCCCTGGTCAAAAGAAGGGGCAACTGCATAGGGAGTAGTGCACTACTTTTGACAAGAGTGCCATTTGGGACACACATAACATCACATCTTACTAAACATCGCCCCCCACCAGGTAGTTGAGGGTAGTGCTCTCCTCGCCACGGCCCATCTCTTGGAAGAAGCGATGGTCAGCCACCAAGAGTAAAGGGCAGGTGTTCTTCCTGTGGTCATGGACCTGTCTCTTCTCTCTGACCAGGGGCTCTGTGGATGAGTGGAGAGGAGATCATGTTTCATTGCCAGTCAGTGCCATAGAGACGTTGTCAAGCTGAACTACACACCACTTTTATTTTCTACACTACACCACCCTAAACAGAGCATTGGGCAGATTCAAGCTGTCAATTTCACAAATATATTGCAATTAGACATCTCATGCCATACAACAACAGCAACTGAGATCACCGAGTGCTTCTCATAAAGAGTGATTTGGTTCTCACACCAAAACTGCAGGGAACATGGCTATGTCGTCATCATCATGGGTCTGCCATTACAGCTAACTTATATATGTGTATATGTGTTGTATTTTATTTAACTAGGCAAGTCATTTAAGCTAGTATGAATAACGGATGAGGATATGATTATTAATTTAACAGACACTGACAATGTGACCAGGGCTTCTGGATAGCCTGATATGTGAATATGTTTAGTTTGACTGTAAATTCAATCATATTAAAATAGCATACATTGGGTTGCATTAGATGGAGTGGTCACTACATGTGGTTTGGACTTATGAGGGACAGGATTTTACTGTTTGGGAAAGCTCCACCCCACATTCTTCTCTCGTAGTCAACTATGAGTTCAATCCTACTCAACCTTCACCTCCTACTCTCCCCCGTGCTCCCCTACTCACCCTCTCCGTCTTCACCCTACTTCCCTCTCTCCCACTTACCTTCCTCCTCATCCTCCAGTCTAGCTGATATCATACTCTCAGGCAGCAGGTCATTGGAGTCAGCCTTCACGTAGCCACAGACCTTGGGCGAGGCCAGTCGGCTGATGTTCCTTATGTGCTCAGGACGGTATACCAGCAAACGGCCATCGGGGGGCGCTGACGTAAACCTCCACAGGGGCTGAGAAAGGACAGGGAGTCAAACAAAAGGGGGTTATTTTGACACTTTATTGAGACAGTATGGGAATCAGAAGAGGATTCAGGCAGGTGAGAGAAACATTGGGAAGGGTGGACACAGGGATTGAGCCCTGGTCTCCGGTGGGGAGATTTGTATATGTGACATATGCCAGGAGTGTTACCATGCCCAGAAAGGAAGATTTTATATGATTATAAAACTCAGGTGGATTATATACAGAATATTCCTCACACACACTGAGACTTTTCAGAGTAGATTGTCATATTGTTGTAATATCACAATCTGCTGTTAAAATAGTGTGATACCATACCTCAATGTTGTACTCTGCTCCGTCAGTGAGGATGTGTGCCGAGAAGTCATTGTCATCAATATGCGCCTGCACTCTAGAGTTCTCCTCCCCTTCAAATGGACAACACTCAGTAAACAACTATGATGCGAAACACCACAAAATATAAACATGGGACAAAGCCAAATTCCTAAGGCAGTAAGAGACGTTAAAGTGATAGTTTACTCCAAAATCAGATTTTAGTCAAATGTTTTCAGACCTCAAAAGTGGTCCAAGGTTGATGAGTCCAGTTGATACTGGTAGGCAACCTTTTATAATCAATGTAGCACTTTAAAGCCCCATAATGGACCTCAATCTGGTGGCTTCTGAGCCCAACCATGTGGTGTCCATCTTACCTATGACATGGCCGGTGAAGAAGTTCTGTCTGTTGACCTCGTAACTGTCCTCCTGTCCATCCTCACCCACGAACACAGCACTGAAGTCCTCTGTGAACAGCTCCGTGTTGGTCCTCAGATACAGCTTGAAATGCCTAGCGCACACAAACAGAGTAAGAAACAGGGTGAAAGTAAATCACAAAGATCATTAATAAGATCAGTGACTAGTGCAACTTGATTTGCATCCCAATGGAACCCTAGTCCCTATATAGTGCACTACTTTTGACCAGGGCCCATAGGGACACAACCGTGGAGTTCCTACCTCTGTAAGGCAGTGAAGCTGAGATGTCGTTCCACGTGGGTCTGTGTCTGGAGGTCCCGCCGCCGGACCGAGTGAGTCTGGAGACTGGCGAGGGGCAGCACCTCAAAGTCTGAAAGCATGGAACTGAGGAAGTCTGAAACAAAGGCAGAGGATAACAGAACAGATGAGTACAGAACACATTTTCCTGACTAAATACTACCAACACAAGAAAGTTCATATACCAACCTATTCAGTTTTATTCGATTCTATCAGAACAGTTCTCTCATAACACATCAAGTGCCAGGGGGGTTAACCCAGGAGTTATACTATTATTGCTGCCATAATTGCTATATTGGCATGTACAAGTGGTTGAATATAGTCTCACATGCAAAGTCTGAAATACTTTTTCCTTCAGATGTTATTTTCATATGGAAAATACTATTATGATGTATTCTTTGGCAACTGTTATGTGTGTGGGATGTTTGGTTTGTGACCATCCCCATCTCGAGTAGCATAAACTCATGACATCTGTTTAACTGAAAATCAAGTTAGCCTAGGCTCTCTCCACTCACCATATTCAGGATCTACAACCTCCGCAGGCGGCTTTGTTGCACCATTCGTTAAAAATAGAGAAACTATAAATAAAAAGACTATCTGCATATCGGTATTTATGGGTGGAACGTGTAAAAAAAAGAAAAAATCCATACACTGGTCAAAAAACTGTTTCCACAGTATGTGTTGTATCGGGATAATCTCTCCAAAAGCCCACTAATTGAGGTGTTTCCGAATTCCCAAGACAGGCAACAATTTAACAAAATTGGTACGGTGACCATGTAACAAAATTGGTACGGTGACGATGTAAGCAAAACATTCAGTTGTTCTGCAACTATAACCGATTGTTAAAAGTCGGACTTCTAGTTTCGGCAAAAATATTTGTTCTTGAAAACCAGCTCCCGCATACCCGGAAGTGTTGTGACAGAAAAAAAAATCACATTACAGTTGTTCAATTTACATTAACATGACGCGTAGCCTACACACTATTTTCACCGCAATCTATCCCCTGTTGTAGACTAATTTTACTCCCCCCCCCAAAATTGAAATAGTTCTTCTGTAGATCTGTGTTCGGAGGATCTTGCAGAACATTTTTGCTTCAGTCACTGCAGCTCTTACATAAGGATAATAAAGCTTTAGCAGCAGTAGAGGGATTGCAAACCCGAGCGACATCTGGGCTGATCTATTTTTAATGCTTGGACATCCCATTTTAACGTCTAACATTTGCGTTTAAAATCTTCAACCATATGCCTAGGCCTGGGTAGTAGTGTATGTATAGACCTATTTGGTCAACGTGAAATTACTGTCATTTTTACTTTCAAATAAGATTTTCTGGGGGTGCCGTTCACTGACAATAACTTATCTTATACAGTAACACGCCTATTACAGTTACCTTACATATTATATTCTTGCACAAATATACATTATGTAATAAGCATTTGATCAAATTAAGTAGGCCTACGCTATGATGTACAGGTAGCTGCCAAAATAAAGAAAACTTTATTAATTGAAGGATACAAATTAATTGAAGGATATAGATTTTATTGAAAGCAGGTGCTTCCACACAGGTGTGGTTCTTGAATTAATTAGTTAAGCAATTAATGTCCCATCATGCTTAGGGTCATTTATAAAAATGCCCAGTTGCCTATTGATTTGGCTATTATGGCTAGAACATGACATCTCAGTGACTTTGAAAGAGGGGTCTGAAGCATGCATGCATGCATGCGTGTGTGTGTGTGTGTGTGTGTGTGTGTGTGTGTGTGTGTGTGTGTGTGTGTGTGTGTGTGTGTGTGTGTGTGTGTGTGTGTGTGTGTGTGTGTGTGTGTGTGTGTGTGTTTCATTAAACGTTTTCCGTTTGGAGGAAATGGTTTCTGGTGCAACAGAATGCAAAACGTTTTGCAACAGGATTGGCATAATGAATACATCCCTGATCTCAAACCAACTGAACACTTAAGGGGGTTTCTAGAGTTGTATTACATCCCTTTTCACTTGGTTGATTTTGCACATATAAATGGAATCCCTAGAACAGGCATTTTGAGTGTATCCCAGAAGAAAGAAAAAAATAAAGATTGTTGATGGTAAGTGGATGCTTCTTAACCTTCTGTGTACAACAACAACAAGAAAAGTTGCAACCCTCCAATAGAGTTCCAGTTATCTATGTGCATTGAAGCTGTTCTGGCGGCTCGTGGTGCCCCAACACCCTATTAAGACGCTATGTGTTTCCTTTATTTTGGCATTTACCTGTATATTAAAGTGGTGAGCTCTATTCTTGAAGTGATGTGAGATGGGCTTAAAAGCCTGCTATTTTCATTCTCCAGTCTCAGTCTGTCTTGAGAAGTCTATTAATACTATGTCTGGGCTTTATGAGACCGCTGGACGACAGTGGTAGCCTACAGTAGTTGGTCTGAGATTCGATATTCGCCAGACATTTGGAACTTCAATAGTTAGCGAACAATTTGAGCTATATACCTCAGGTTATTTATGAAGAGAAAAAAGTGTACAACATTGCACAGGTTTTATTATTTTCATAATCACACAGAAACAGTGGAGGCAGCCTGTAACACTGTCAATGTAACTAGTTAGGGACCGTCAACAAAGTGCATGATCACTATTTACACATTTCAATACTTATTCTACCAATAACATACCAACCTCATTTTAACTGTTGATTATTCCTAACAAAGAGAGACATGATGCACATGCCTTTGGATTTCTCATAAAATCATTCCCAGTTATAAATACACTACCATTCAAAAGTATGGGGTCTCTTGGAAATTTCCTTGTTTTTGAAAGAAAAGCACGTTTTTTGTCGATTAAAATAACATCAAATTGATCAGAAATACAGTGTAGACATTGTTAATGTTGTAAATGACTATTGTAGTTGGAAACAGCTGATTTTTAATGGAGTATCTGCATAGGTGTACAGAAGCCCATTATCAGCAACCATCACTCCTGTGTTCCCATGGCACATTGCGTTAGCTAATCTAAGTTTGCTAATCCAAGAAGGCCAGCATACCGGAGTCGCCTCTTCACGGTTGACGTTGAGACTGGTGTTTTGCGGGTACTATTTAATGAAGCTGCCAGTTGAGGACTTGTGAGGTGTCTGTTTCTCACACTAGACACTGTAATGTACTTGTCCTTTAGCTCAATTGTGCACCGGGGCCTCCCACTCCTCTTTCTATTCTGGTTAGGGCCAGTTTGCACTGCTCTGTGAAGGGAGTAGTACACAGCATTGTACGAGATCTTCAGTTTCTTGGCAATTTCTCGCATAGAATAGACTTCATTTCTCAGAACAAGAATAGACTGAGGAGTTTCAGAAGAAAGTGCTTTGTTTCTGAACATTTTGAGCCTGGAATCAAAACCACAAATGCTGATGCTCCAGATACTCAACTAGTCTAAAGAAGGCCAGTTTTATTGCTTCTTTAATAAGAGCAACATTTTTCAGCTGTGCTAACATAATTGCAAAAGGATTTTCTAATGATCCATTAGCCTTTTAAAATGATAAACTTGGATTAGCTAACACAACGTGCCATTGGAACACAGGAGTGATGGTTGCTGATAATGGGCCTCTGTACGCCTATGTAGATATTCGATAAAAAAATCTGCCGTTTCCAGCTACAATAGTCATTTACAATATTAACAATGTCTCACCACGCTGCACCTTAGTCCTCTTCTTTTAACGGCCGTGACAGAACTTCCCACCAACAACGGACCAAGCAGGGTGGTAAGGAGGAGCAGAGTGTCCAGGATTCATGGACTTGGGAGGAAATCCTGGACGGGAAAGGACCCTGGAGGTAGGCTGGGGAATATCACCGTCCGAAAGAGGAACTGGAAGCAGCTAAAGCTGAGCGGCGGCGATATGAGGAGGCTAACCATCGAAGCAGGCACGAGAGGCAGCCCCCCCCCCCAAAAAATAAATAAATAAATAAACGGGGAGTGTGGCAGAGTTAGGATTCAGACCTGAGCTAACTCCCCGTGCTTACCGTGGCGAACATGTGACTGGTCAGGCACTGTGCTATGGGGTGATGCGCATGGTGTCTCGAGTGAGCATTCACAGGCCGGTGTGCTCTGTGCCAGCGTCCAGCATTTGCCGGGTGGAAGTGCTCATCCTGCCAGAATGGGTTGTGCCAGCTCTGCGCTTGAGACGCCTGTGCGCCTCCCAGTGTATCCGGTGCCTCTGCCAAGGATAAAGCCTCCGGTATGTCTCCCCAGCCTGGTGAGTCCTGTGCCTGCTCCCAGAGCCAGGCCTCCTGTGTGTCTCTCCATTCCAGTGATGTTCCATGGCAAGAAGCCTCCAGTGATGATCCATGGCACGAAGCCTCCAGTGATGATCCAAGGCACAAAGCCTCCAGTGATGGTCCATGGAAAGAAGCCTCCAGTGATGTTCCATGGCACGAAGCCTCCAGTGATGTTCCATGGCACGAAGCCTCCAGTGATGATCCATGGCACGAAGCCTCCAGTGATGATCCATGGCAGGAAGCCTCCAGTGATGAGCCATGGCACGAAGCCTCCAGTGATGATCCATGGCACGAAGCCTCCAGTGATGATCCATGGCACGAAGCCTCCAGTGATGATCCATGGCACGAAGCCTCCAGTGATGATCCATGGCACGAAGCCTCCAGTGATGATCCATGGCACAAAGCCTCCAGTGATGATCCATGGCAGGAAGCCTCCAGTGATGATCCATGGCAGGAAGCCTCCAGTGATGATTCATGGCACGAAGCCTCCAACGACGGCCTCCAATCCGAAGCCTCCAGTGACATCCTTCAGTCCGGAGCCTCCAGTGACGGCCTCCGGTCCGGAGCCTCCAGCGACGTCCTCCGGTCCGGAGCCTCCAGCGACGTCCTTCGGTCCGGAACCTCCAGTGACGGCCTCCGGTCCGGAGCCTCCAGTGACGGCCTCCGGTCCGGAGCGTGCCCAGTCCGGGGCCCGCAGCGAGGGTCCCCGCACCAGAGGTGCTACCAAAGTGGGGTGAGCCAGGGGTGGAGCGGGGTCTACGTCCCGCACCTGTGGGGGGGGGGGGGGGGTACTGTCACGCCCTGACCTTAGAGATCCTTTTATGTCTCTATTTGGTTTGGTCAGGGTGTGATTTGGGGTGGGTATTCTATGTTCTATTATTTGTATTTCTATGTTTTGGCCGGGTAGGGTTCTCAATCAGGGACAGCTGTCTATCGTTGTCTCTGATTGAGAACCATACTTAGGTAGCCCTTTTCCCACCTGTCTTTGTGGGAAGTTGACTTTGTTATGGCACATAGCCTTTAGCTTCACAGTTTGTTCACCATGCTGCACCTTGGTCCTCTTCATTCAACGGGTGTGACAAGTAGTGTATGCATGTGTATATATATACAGTACCAATCAAAAGTTTGGACACACCTACTCATTGCAGATTTTTTTACTTTATTTCTATTATTTTCTACATTGTAGAATAAGAGTGAAGACATCAAAACTATGAAATAACACATGTGGAATCATGTAGTAGCCAAGTGTTAAACATATCAAAATATATTTTATATTTGAGATTCTTCAAAGTAGTCACCCTTTGCCTTGATGACAGCCTTGCACACTCTTGGCATTCTCTCAACCGGCTTCATGAGGTATACATTTCAATTAACAGGTGTGCCTTGTTAAGAGTTAATTTGTGGAATGCATTACATTCTTAATGCATTTGAGCCAATCAGGTGTGTTGTGACAAGGTAGGGCTGGTATACAGAACATAGCCCTATTTTGTAAAAAACAAAGTCCATATTATGGCAAGAACAGCTCAAATTAGCAAAGAGAAACAACATTCCATCATTATTTTAAGACTTGAAGGTTAGTCAATCCGGAACATTTCATAGAACTTTGAAAGTTTCTTCAAACGCAGTTGCAAAAACCATCAAGTGCTATAATGAAACTGTCTCTCATGAGGACCGCCACAGGAAGACCCAGTTACCTCCGCTGCAGAGGATAAGTTCATTTGAGTTAACTGCACCTCAGATTGCAGTCCAAATAAATGCTTCACAGAGTTCAAGTAACAGACCCATCTCGACATCAACTGTTCAGAGGAGATTGTTTGACTCAGGCCTTCATGGTCGAATTGCTGCAAAGAAACCACTACTAAAGGACACCAATAATAATAAGAGACTTGCTTGGGCCAAGAAACACGAGCAATGGATATTAGACCGGTGGAAATCTGTCCTTTGGTCTGATGAGTCCAAATTTTTTGTTACAACCGCCATGTCTTTGTGAGACGCAGAGTACGTGGACAGATGATCTCTGCATGTGTGGTTCCCACCGCGAAGCATGGAGGAGGAGGTGTGATGATGTGGGGATGCTTTGCTGGTGACACTGTCTGTGATTTATTTAGAATTCAAGGCACTTAACCAGCATTTCAACACAGCATTCTGCAGCAATATGCTATCCCATCTGGTTTACGCTTAGTGGGACTATCCTTTGTTTTTCAACAGGACAATGACCCAACACACCTCCAGGCTGTGTAAGGGCTATTTGACCAAGAAGGAGAGTGATGGAGTGCTGCATTAGATTACCTGGCCTCCACAGTCACCCGACCGCAAACTAATTGAGATGGTTTGGGATGAGTTGGACCGTAGTAGCTCTATTACGAGGTGCCTCAGTCTTCATAGTAGGTAAGTAATGTAATGTACTGTGTTTTCAGTGAAGTTAAGGCTTCTGTTTGTAATAATCCCCAAGTAATTGAAACTGCTAAACCTCTCTACCTGTCCTCAATTGAGGGTCAACTGAGGCTATGAAATCAGCCTTCTTTCTGAAGTCAAAGAGGACCTCCTTTGCATTCTTCACACAGTGATTTGCAATGTTTCAGCCTAATGTATTTTTTTGTGTCTTTTGTGAATGGTGTATAACTATTTAATATAATTGCTTGCATTGCTTATTACATGTCTATCACATGTTATTTACCCATTTGTGATGCATCTTTATTTCTTACTTTATTCCATGTTCCCAGACACTATGCCGATGATCAATGTTACACTGGAAACCTGACTCAGTCATTCTTCCCCTCTGTCCTAACTTATCCCTTAAGTCTGTAGCTTGCCAGCACTAGCGCCTATTTCTGTCATTCTTCAATAACTGTTTTGATAAATCAGTATGTTCATTGGCATCAAATACGATTTCTTTGGATCAATAGAAAGACAGAAAATAGATCTATTCCCGCCGGTGAAATGATGGCACACATTTATCAACACAACATTAGCCAACTTCTGGAGTCTACACAGAATAACTCATAGAAAAGCTGAAACACAAACCTTTTCATATTCAAACTACAGAAGGACTTGAAAGAGAAATATACCACTAGAAATTGCATTTAAATAATGATTTAAATTGAACAAAACACATTTAACAAACTACAGAATTCCAGCAGCACACTAAAAACACATCACAACACAACACAGAAACTCAATTGCAAATGAGAGTGTGTTATGGTTGTACACTTTTAGGAAAACGGGTGTTAAGTAGAACATTTTAAAACTACAGTCTAAAACTACCCAAGGACAATTAGTTGTATGCACAGAGCATCATGGGTAATGTTGAGATGACCAGTTGAACTTATTCCTGCCTCCCGTCACATCATTATTGAATTGTTATAAGGATGTGGTTATGAAACCCACAAGACATAACACATCAAATTCTAATTCAAAACAGGTTGATATTTTTTCGTTGAAAATAGGAAAATAAATACTGCTCTGGGGTTGGGTGTGTAAAGGGATGTGGTTGCAACAAGGTCACAGGTCAATGAGGTGTAAACAAGGTCCCAGTATGAAAACAAATACATTAAACAATTACTCAATCAAATACATTTTATATAGCCCTTTTTACATCAGCAGTTATCACAAAGTGATATACAGAAACCCAGCCTAAAACCCCAAAGAGCAAGCAATGCAGATGAAGAAGCGTAGCTAGGCTCCGAGGGGTGGCCAATGCTCTTCTAGCTGTGCCGGGTGGACATTTTAAGAGTTCATAGTTCAAGGCCAGATCATTATTCAACACGTTCAAACATTCATAGATGACCAGCAGGGTCGATTAGTAGCCACAGAGGTTATAGACCGTGCAACAGTTCAATATCTCAGGAGTAGATGTCAATTGACTTTCAAATCGGAGCAGTCAGAGGTTGAGACAGCAAGTCTGAGAGAGAGAGAAATAGAGAGGGTTGTTGAATCAGCAGGTCCTGGAGGTAGCAGGTTCCATAGTAACAAGCAGAACAGGGGCAGCCAGGAGTCGTCAGGCCAGGTAGTCCTGAGGCATGGTCCTAGGGCTCAGGTCCTCTGGGAGGGGAGACATAAATAGAAACAGAGAGATAGAGGGGGATCAGCAGGAGCATGCCTAAGATCACGAAATACACAAGATAGGACAGACTGACCCTTGCCCTCCGGCACATAGGCTACTGCAGCATAGATACTGGGGACTGAGACGGGCGGTTGGGCGACACTGTGGCCTCGTCCAAAATTACTACCATGAGACAAGGCCGAGTATAGCCCAGGAAGATCTCCCCCACCACACTAGCCTTAGGGGGGGCGTAAAACCGGAGGAAGATTATGTCAGTGACTCAACCCACCCAAGGGAGTTGAGTGTCGTAAACAAAGCCTGGCATGACATGATGCGCCCTCATAGGGATAGCATGGAAGAGCCTGAACAAGCCGGTGAATCCGTAATAGAGGAAGAGAATTCCAGGACATCGTGGGGAGCCGGCCAGGCAGAGACAGCAAGGGTGGTTCCTCTCACCAGTGACTTGCCATTCACCTTCGCACCCCTGAGCCAGACTAGACTCAATCATAGGACCTACTGAAGAGATCAAATCAAATCAAATCAAATCAAAATTATTTATATAGCCCTTCGTACATCAGCTGATATCTCAAAGTGCTGTACAGAAACCCAGCCTAAAACCCCAAACAGCAAGCAATGCAGGTGTAGAAGCAGATGAGTCTTCAGTAAAGACTTAAAGGTTGAGACCAAGTCTGCTTCTCTCACATGGATTGGCAGACCCATCCCTAAAAGTGACCCTCTATAGGAGAAAGCCTCCAGAAGTTTCCTTCAAAATTATAGAGACAATAAGGAGGCCTGAGTCTTGTGACCGTAGTGTACGTATAGTGTACGTGTACGCATGGCAGGACCAAATCAGGGCGATAAGAGAAAGGAGAAAGTCAATGCAATGATTTATAGGTTAACAGTAAAACCTTGAAATAAGCACTGGCTTTAACAGGAAGCCAGAGGCTAGCACTGGAGTAATGTCTTTTTTTAAAGAAATGGGAGACTGGGGGAAGAGTGGAGGGTAACATACAGTGAGGGGGAAAAAGTATTTGATCCCCTGCTGATTTTGTATGTTTGCCCACTGACAAAGTAATCAGTCTAAGTTTTAATAGTAGATTTCACTCTTAAAAGGAGTGCTCCTAATCTCAGTTTGTTACCTGTATAAAAGATACCTGTCCACAGAAGCAATCAATCAATCAGATTCCAAACTCTCCACCATGGCCAAGAACAAAGAGCTCTCGAAGGATGTCAGGGACAGGATTGTAGACCTACACAAGGCTGGAATGGGCTACAAGACCATCGCCAAGCAGCTTGGTGAGAAGGTGACAACAGTTGGTGCGATTATTTGCTAATGGAAGAAACTCAAAAGAACTGTCAATCTCCCTCGGCTTGGGGTTCCATGCAAGATCTCACCTCGTGGAGTTGCAATGATCATGAGAACGGTGAGGAATCAGCTCAGAACTACACGGGAGGATCTTATCAATGATCTCAAGGCAGCTGGGACCATAGTCACCAAGAAAACAATTGGTAACACACTACACCGTGAAGGACTGAAATCCTGCAGCGCCCTCAAGGTCCCCCTGCTCAAGAAGCACATATACATGCCCGTCTGAAGTTTGCCAATGAACATCTGAATGATTCAGAGGACAACTGGGTGAAAGTGTTGTGGTCAGATGAGACCAAAATGGAGCTCTTTGGCATCAACTTAACTCATCGTGTTTGGAGGAGGAGGAATGCTGCCTATGACCGCAAGAACACCATCGCTACCGTCAAACATGGAGGTGGAAACATTATGCATTGGGGACAGGACAACTTCACCGCATCAAAGGGACGATGGACGGGGCCATGTACCGTCAAATCTTGGGTGAGAACCTCCTTCCCTCAGCCAGGACATTGAAAATGGGTTGTGGATGGGTATTCCAGCATGATAATGACCCAAAACACACGGCCAAGGCAACAAAGGAGTGGCTCAAGAAGAAGCACATTAAGGTCCTGGAGTGGCCTAGCCAGTCTCCAGACCTTAATCCCATAGAAAATCTGTGGAGGGAGCTGAAGGTTCGAGTTGCCAAACGTCAGCCTCGAAACCTTAATGACTTGGAGAAGATCTTCAAAGAGGAGTGGGACAAAATCCTTCCTGAGATGTGTGCAAAACCTGATGGCCAACCGCAAGAAACAGCTGACCTCTCTGATTGCCAACAAGGGTTTTGCCACCAAGTACTAAGTCATGTTTTGCAGAGGGGTCAAATACTTATTTCCCTCATTAAAATGCAAATCAATTTATAACATTTTTGACATGCGTTTTTCTGGATTTTTTTGTTGTTATTCTGTCTCTCACTGTTCAAATAAACCTACCATTAAAATAATAGACTGATCAATTCTTTGTCAGTGGGCAAACATACAAAATCAGCAGGGGATCAAATACTTTTTTCCCTCACTGTAAGTGTTGTCTGAAGAGATGCTTTGTGAGTCTGCTTTTAAATGTGCAAGCAGCGTGATGGATGTTCCAGGAGTTTCAGAAGTGCAGTTGAGCTGAAGGCACTGAAGACGAGATCAACACTGTCCATGAGTCTGGTGTTGCAGGAGATAAGGAAAACGGAGTCAGAAGAGTACACTCTTGGAAAAAAGGGTTCCAAAAGGGTTCTTCGGCTGTCCCCAATCGGAGAAGCCTTTTTGATTCCAGGTATAACTATTTTGGGTTCCATGTAGAACCCTCTGTGGAAAGGGTTCCAGGCTTCTACCTGGAACCAAAAGGGTTCTATCTGGAACCAAAAAAGGTTCTTTAAAGGGTTATCCTACAGGGACAACCGAAGAACCATTATTGGTTCTAGATAGCACCTTTTCTTCTAAGAGTATGTGACAGGGGATTTAGGTGTGCAGCATGTCAGAGAGGTAAGAAAGCCAGGACATGGAGAGATTTATAGGTGAACAGTGGAGTCAGTGGAGAGCGGATGCGATCTTTTCCCAGGTTTTGGTGCGGATGTAAGGAAGTTTCGGTTTCCAGTGGTTGAAGAGCTATTGATATTTTAAAGTTTCAAATATTTATATAAAATCGTGTAAGTGCTTTGCTTTATGTGGAAACCAAATGGTGTGCAATGTGTGTTCCTATCCTGTGAACAATACAACATTGGTTTGAGATGCCTAGGTCATGTGATCAAGGACACGGCACCATCTCGGCTGCTTCTCTAGTTGTAAATGACATATACTGAACAAAAATATATACGCCACATGCAACAATTTTACTGAGTTACAGTTTATATAAGGAAATCAGTCAATTGAAATAAATGAATTAGGCCCTAATCTATGAATTTCACATGACTGTGCAGGGTCCGCCCTCCCAGGCCCACCTTGGCTGGGGAGCTAGGCCCAGCCAATCAGAATGAGCTTTTCCCCACAAAATGACTTACAGACAGAAATACTCCTGTTTCATCAGCTGCCTCGGTGGCCCGTCTCAGGCAATCCCCAGCAGGTGAAGAAGCCTGATGTGGAGGTCCTGGCCTGGCGTGGTTACACGTGGTCTGCAGTTGTGAGGCCAGTTGGACGTACTGCCAAATTCTCTAAAACGGCTTATGGAAGAGAAATGAACATTAAATTCTACCTCAAAACGTACTTACTTCCTTAAAACTTACTAAAGCATTGTTGGTTAAGGGCTTGTAAGTAAACATTTCACTGTAAGGTCTACGTGTCCTTGGCATTGTGTTGTGTGACAAAACTGCATATTTTAGTGTCCTTTTAGGTGCACCTGTGTAATGATAATGCTGTTTAATCAGCTTCTTGGTATGCCACACCTTTCAGGTGGATGGGTTATCTTGGCGAAGGAGAAATGCTCACTAACATTAATGTAAACAAATTTGTGCACGAAACAAGTTTTTTGTGCATATGGAACATTTAAGGGATCTTTTATTTCAACACTTTACATGTTGAGTTTATATTTTAGTTTTTATATTATTAATGCACTAAACAGGAAACAGCACTGCGCTGCACTTGATCTGTCGAAAGCATTCGATACAGTTGATCACGCACTCCTGCTACGGGATGCTATCGGAAATTGGTTTAGACCAAGCGGCCACCTTACATTGCTTGAACGGTTGTTCTCAGAGCACCATTGAAAATGAGACCCTGGTCTCAATGGTGTTAAAGGTTAATAAATACATTTAATCAATTCAACAATGTATTCTCACAAAAAACATATGGTTTATAAAATGTCATGTTTATTAATGTTACATAGATGTTCCGTAGGCAATTACATATTTTTCACAAGAGTTTGGGGACGACAATCAATGGTTAGCAAAAACCACAAAAGTGGTCCGAATCTCTAAAGACAATCACTGGACAAACCACACACCCTCTAACATGTGCACAAACCTGCAATGAAAAGTACTAAGCAAAAACAAATGGGACTTTGTGTATGCAATATTGATTCCCATTCCAGTGTACATTGAAAAATGGGCATGCATTTACTTGTCATTTCACTTGTTTTGTCTTCATAAAGTGCCACCTTTTTACTGTCAGACATGCTAAAAAGTAACACATGGTCACCTCAATGTTGAATAATATAATAACTAGGAAGGAGTTGTTGTGACCTCTGAAAAGGGAGAGACCTTCTAACAAGAGCCCATGTTTAGCACATGCTCTGCTGACAGTCTGCATCCCAAATAACACGTATATAGTGCAATACATTTGTCCAGAGCCCTAGGGGCCATGTCAAAAGTAGTGCACTAATATAGGTAATAGGGAGGCAACCACTGGCTGGACAACCTCAGCAGCTTCATACAATACCAGGTGGCAGGAGTATTCAAGTTACCATACAACCTGCATCCCAAACAGCACCCGATTTCCTTCATAGTGCACTACTTTTGACGAGGGCTCTGGTCGAAAGTAGTGCATAATAAAGGGAACATGGTGCCATTTGGGACAAAACCAACATGACAGGTTGGCTTACATGGTACAGCAGGTGCTGGCAGATGCAACTACCTTGCAACCTTTTTTGGAAGACCAAACCGTGGAGGCACGCCAGAATAGCTGTCAAATTTGGGTCAGCTTGACATTTCTTTCCCTCCCCACCATATGCCCAGGCTGCTCCATGCTCGCGGTTTGCAAATGGTCTTTCATAATGTACTAAATAGATCTTTCTGGACACACACACATATATTTATTTGGACAGTGAAGCAAAACATTTAATTTGGCTCTTCACTCCAGCAATGTGGACTTGAAATCAAATATTTTGGATTGGAAATCAAACGTTTCATACTATGCGACATTACAGAATGTCACCTTTTATTGCATTTTTTTATTCAACATTTCTTTAACTAGGCAAATCAGTTAAGACAAATTCTTATTTACAGTGACGGCCTACCCCTAATGACGCTGGGCCAATTGTGCTCCGCCCTATGGGACTCCCAATCGACCGGTTGAGATACAGCCTGGAATCAAACCCGTGTCTGTAGTGACGCCTCTAGCACTGAGATGCAGTGCCGTAGACCCCTGCACCACTCGGGCGGTCTATTTGAGGCTTTTTTTCACGGTTTAGAAATGAAAGCAGATTATGTATCTAGTCCCCCTATTGTAAGGTATCATAAATATTTAGACAAATTCACTTAGTGTATTAAACATAGTCAAAAAGTGTAGTATTTGGGCCCATATTCCCAGCACGCAAGGACAACACCAAGCTTGGGACTACAAATTGGTTAGATGCAATTGCAGTTTGTTTTGGTTGTTTCAGATTATGTAGTGCCCAATAGAAATGGTAAATAATGTATAGCGTAATTTTATAGTCACTTTTATTGGAAGTAAGACTAGAATGTGTCTGCACACGTCTACAAGAATGTGTGATTACGGATAATCATGGCTAATGATGAGTGGGAAAGTTAGATGCATAAATATCATACCCAAAAGAAAACCCTAACCTCCACTGTTATTGGTAATGGTGAAAGGTTAGAATGTTTTGGGGGGTATGATCTTTCACCCTCCAACTTTCATCATTATTAACAATTCAGTCATGATTATTCGTAATCATGGTAGCATCAACATTAATGCAGAAGTGTTCAGAAACATATTCTTAGTTACAATAAAAAGTGACCACAAAATGACAACACATTATTTACCATTCATTTCTATTGGGCATAAAATGATCAGAAACAACCAAAACTATTTGCAAAGTCAGAAGCTTAATGGAGACACTGCTAGGACTGACACCAAATACTAAACTTTTGACTAAATGGAACACTATTAGTGATTTTGCCCCCCCCCCCCCGCCAAAAAAGGTACTGTACTGTACTGTTGTCTCATAAAACATTTGATCTCAAATCCAAAATGCTAGAGCACAGAGCAAAATTATAAGTTTTAGCATCACTGTCCAAATATATATGTACGGGAGTGTACATACTACACATACATCCTATATTGTCATGTTGGACAGACAGTTAATGTTGATGTTAAAGTGAAGCGAATACTTTTCTACAGCAGAAACCGCACGTCAGGAAGGCCGGGACAAACACAAACTCAGGAATGGCGATATTATTTACTTTAATTTAGCTTTTATTCATACCAAAACGCTGAGTCGTGGTGAAAACGAAAATTATTTAAATTTCCCACATACTGACAGCTCCTTGGTAACGACAGGCGTTCATTACTAGAATCATTTCGAGTGGAACAATAAGGAATGAAGTGTAAAATATTTTTTGGGTCTTTCTCTTTTTTTTCTTGGCGAAGAAGGACAGGGATCATCTCAGTTCTCTCCTTCCTCTCCAGTCTCTGGCTCATCTGCTGCATTATCAGACGTCCATAGCTGAAACACACAAGACAAAAAAAACATTAACAATGCACTGACCATAAGTATTTCAGATGTCACCATCTAAAAATTAGGTCACTTTGGATAAAAGTGAAGCTAAATTGTATATTATACATGTGCTCCACTTAGGTCAAATCATTTCAAAACCCTATATCATAGCTAATCATTCACAAATGGCACCGCCTCCTGCTTGAGATTAAAACACTAAACTAAGACGCACATACACTAGAGGGGGTTGCAGTCAGTGCCTGTGTTGGTGAATGGATATAGGTGGGATGTGTCCAATCATGTCGCTCGGTGGAGGGTGGGCAGATGTGCTGCAGCAGTGACCAATCTCGTGGCTCTATGGAGGGAGGCAGGAGGGTACTTACTGTGAGGTTGTCTCTCAGCAGCTGCATGATGAGGGTGCTGTCTTTGTACGAGTCTTCGCTCAGCGTGTCGAGCTCAGCGATGGCGTCATCAAAGGCCTACGAGCACCCACACAAATAATAAAATGGTTGATATACGCATATGAACTAGGAGATGAAAGGTAGAGAGAGGGCATATAATACATCTGTCCCTGTATAGTGCGCACCACATAATGGCACCCTATTCCCTATATAGTGCACTTCTTTTGACCATATGGGTCCCGGTCAAACCATATGGGTCCCGGTCAAAATAAAGCACTATATAGGGTATAGGGTGCAGAGTGGGACGCCGCCAGTGTGGGCTTCTGTGTTGTGTCATTTTCCCAACCTGTTTGGCCAGTGAGCAGGCCTTCTCTGGGGAGTTGAGGATCTCGTAGAAGAAGACAGAGAAGTTGAGGGCCAGGCCCAGGCGGATGGGGTGAGTGGGCTGCATCTCCTTCTTGCTGATGTCAAACGCCTCCTGGTAGGAGTCTTGAGAGTTGGATATTGTCTCTGTGGAGAGGGGGGTAAGAAGGAATAATTAAGATAGAGCTCCGACTCTAAAAACATTCTCTATGTCCCAAACGGCACCCTAACTCCTTATATAGTGCACCACATTTCAGGCCCATAGGCTCAAAAGTAGTACACTTCATAGGGATAAAGGCGCTATTTGGGACAAACCAATTGTCTCGGTTTCATTTCACAACCTTTGTAAAAATGTGACTTTGGTCAGGAAGTCATGTGTCTCTAGGCATCCATCACTGCTCCAGATGGCGTCACTTTCCTTTCCCTGCTCTGGCCTGGCCACTGTTCTGACAATTGTCAGCCTATCTGAAAGTGTTTCTGAGAGCTATGCTATATGAGATAATGGGCTTATAAATATCCTTTGTTGAGCACCGACGCTACAAATAGTGCCCTGGCATTAAGAATAACAAAGTACCGGGGGCTCTATAAGGCACTGCATTGCATGCAGTAGTGCTAGAGGCGTTACTATGGTCCCGGGTTCATATCCCGAGCTGTGCCGTGGTCGGGAGTCCCATAGGACGGCGCGCAATTGGCCCAGCGTCGTCCGGGTTAGGGGAGGGTTTGGCCGGTGGGGCTTTACTTGGCTCATCGCTCTCTAGCGACTCCTTTTGGGGGGGCCAGGTGCCTGCGGGCTGACCCCAGATACCAGTTGAAAGGTGTTTCCGCCGACACATTGGTGCAGCTGGCTTCCGGGTTAAGCTGGCGGGTGTTAAGAGCGGTTAACCAGGTCATGTTTCGGAGGACGCATGATTCAACCTTCGCCTCTCCCGAGCCCTTTGGGGAGTTGCAGCGATGAGACAAGATAGCAAAAAAAATTGGGGAGAAAAAGGGGGTAAAATAGAAAAATATATATATAAAAAAAATAATTAAAAAGTACCAAATAATCCCCTGATATGATCCATGTGGACCTAATTGCAGAGTGCCTGAAGTGGCTGCCAAAATAAGCCAGCAAGCGTTATGCTACTAACTGATTAGACCTAGGCCAACATTTCAACTGTTCATTTGTAACTGGTGCCAGACATCCTCCCTTCCCCGTTTCAACCCCCTCCATCTTCAATTGGGGCAGGGAGGGAGGGAAGAGACCCCCAGGGAGGGAACATTCATATACCCATCTCCACGTTCAGAGCCCAAACTAACTCAGCCTGCAATAAATCAACAAACTTGAATCCCCTGAAGCTAGAGATCTGGATGGCGCTCAAACACACAGAATGTATTTAGATATATTTTTTTCCAGAGGGTGATGCATGCTTGAGTAAACGCTTGTTAAATACCTTCAAGCTCTATAATGATTTGAGGGGAAACAGGAAAACAAAAACAGATGTCCTATCAACACATACTGTCTGACAACAAAACAATATCAACAAACAAAAGATAACCGATGAGCATCCCAAATGGCACCCGGTTCATTTCCCATCTAGTACACTATGGTTGACCAGGGTCCAGGGCTTTGGTCAAAATTAGTGCACTAAAGAGAATAGGGTTCCATTTGGGACGCAGAGCTGCTGTCCTCCCTGGTAGACTGTCTGCTCTACAACATAACCATCATTTCATTTCATGGTCAGACCTCATAAGCCCCTGTAATCCTTTCTACTACAATGCAGTTTATGCTTGAGTCTTTTATCCACTGTAAACTCCTGGCTTCAGTTAAAGGGAGGGACAGTGAGAGCTAGGGCTGGGAATTGACACGGACCTCACGATACGATATTATCACGATACTTAGGTGTTGATAAGATGTGCATTGCGATTCTCACTTTTCTAGATGTATTGCGAATTGATACTACGATTTGATGTGCCAAACACATTGCTCACTACATGTCTGCTGCAGAGGGAGAGGAGAAAACTAGTTTTGATCAGTCAGGGAAATAAGTGCTGAAAACATGTTGCTCACTATTTAAAAAGAAGATGGAGAACAAGCTATAGGCTGTTGGGCTCCCAAGTGGCGCAGCGGTCTAAGGCACTGCATCTCAGTGCTAGACGCGTCAGACCCTGGTTCGATTCCAGGCTGTATCACAACTGGCCATGATTGGGAGTCCCATAGGGACTGGGTTAGGGTTTGGCCGGGGTACGCCGTCATTGTAAATAAGAATTTGTTGTTAACCGGCTTGCCTATCTTGTAACTATCAAAATCCCCCCCCCCCCCCCCCGTCCTGAGAGAATGAATCTGAGTCCCAAATGACAGCCTATTCCCTATATAATGCAATACTTTTGACCAAGGCCCTTAGAGAATAGAGACATGGTCCGTGTTCAAAAGTAGTGCACTATATGGGGAATAGGGTGCCATTTGGTATGTAGACGGCGACTGATCAGTCCAGAGGACCAGTACTTACCCTTCTTGTCATCTCCGGAGGCCACCTCAGCCAGGTATCTGTAGTAGTCTCCCTTCATCTTCAAATAGAACACTTTGCTCTCCGCATTGGGAGCATTTTCAATCAAATATTTGCTCAGCAGCCCCTGAGGGAGAAAAACCGACAGGAGGAGAGTTAATATTAATGTGAAGAACTATTTGACACGCACGTCTGAGTCGTCTTAAATAGCACCCCATTCCTTACATAGTACATTGGGGCCCTGGTAAAAATGTGTGCACTATATAGTGTGCCATTTGGGACACGTCCCAGCTCATTTTGTACACAGGCAGGATTCCATGACAGGCCACAGTTCAATAATTCAAATTGGAGGGAGAAAATAATTGGAAGAAATGCTTAGAAGTTAGAAAATAGTATATTTTTCATTAATATGATCTGCTTTGAAGAGGAGACAGAAAGTGTGGCATCCAGAGAGGGAGTGCTTCTTCAGCAACGGAAAATATCATTTACAAAAAGGAAAAAAATTAAATGTGATGGACTCCTTCCAGTGGTGCAGGATGACTCGGGTTAAATAAAACCTTGGACATCATTTTTTGGACTTACATTCTCGTAAACACACCAAAACACACATATAAAACATTGAATGAGTCCCAAATAGCACCCGATTCCCAGAATTGGTCAAAATTAGCGCACTATATAAGGGTGCAATTTGGGACAAACCCCTATCAATTATTGTAGCTGTACTTTGTTGACTTATCCGTTGCCTCAGATTGTGTGCTACTCCCACAAACAGGTTGTGGTGGCATTTACATGCACATAACACTGGTACGAAAGAATGAGCACTCCACAACCAGCTTCCTGTGTAAACCGAACAATCGTTCACTTCCTCTTAATAAGGGCTGCTTACAGCAGTAGACAGAGTCCTACCTAGAGACCACGTGTGTTAGGTAGCCAGTTCCCACATACTTTTGTGCTCGTCTACTCCATAATTGTTATCGTCGAGTCAATCGTGTTTGGCATGGCAGTGAGTGACAGGTAGTTGGCATGACAGCACAAACTGGCTCTAGACCACACGTGTGGTAAGCAGTTATCAGCTCCCTGCATCTGCGGAGGTCAGTACTACAGCATGGTGAGGCCAATGTTCAGCCCCAAGGAGGGAGGCAGGGAGGAATTACAATGACATCATTTGTGTTTCATCTGTGTAGTGGGCGAACCCAGAAAACACAGTGAAAGATTCGGAGGCATAGAGAACTCTGTGAAAGGCTTGAGGGAAGGTGATACCAACTGCAGGCCGCAGTTAATGCTGGCTCTCTAATACCTGATTATCAGCTCGGCATGGGTGTGACGACAATCTGACAGCCTGGGTGAGACGCTTGGTGACAGCACTGACGCACAGGCAACTACACATGCCAGAGCACAGCACTGACGCACAGGCAACTACACATGCCAGAGCACAGCAGACGCACAGGCAGGACTGTTACAATGACCGTACTACAACCACACTGGCAGTCACGAGCCATGACAGCAGTCAAATTCCATGTGACTGTTGAGTCATGGTAACTAGGCTTCTCCAAAACGGCGCTCTACTTGGCTGGCATTAAACGGACCGGGGGAAAGCGTCCTCCATTCGCTATTCAAGTGCACACAGATGTCTTTTTTCCCCCCATTGCCCCTGTTCCGACAGGCGCATGATAAATCACAACTAATTTCACACATTATTTAGTGTATGTAAAGACAAGATTATATTGAGAATAGTCTGATGGGTGAGAATATCATCACTTGATGCCCAGCGTGTGCAGTCTAAGGCAAGAAACAGCACAATCATTTTTTTTACAACTTTTTCGAATCATAGTCACATGCATTACGTAGCCTAGCCCATAGGCCTATATGTTTTGTATAATAACTGAAGTGGCCAAATATATATATATATATATATATATATATATATATATATATATATATATATATATATATATATATATATATATATATATATATATATATATACACACACACATACATACATACATACACACACAGCTCAAAAAAATAAAGGGAACACTAAAATAACACATCCTAGATCTGAATGAATGAAATATTCTTATTAAATACTTTTTTCTTTACATAGTTGAATGTGCTGACAACAAAATCACAAAAATTATCAATGGAAATCAAATTTATCAACCCATGGAGGTCTGGATTTGGAGTCACACTCATAATTAAAGTGGAAAACCACACTACAGGCTGATCAAACTTTGATGTAATGTCCTTAAAACAAGTGAAAATGAGGCTCAGCGGTGTGTGTGTGGCCTCCACGTGCCTGTATGACCTCCCTACAATGCCTGGGCATGTTCCTGATGAGGTTGCAGATGGTCTCCTGAGGGATCTCCTCCCAGACCTGGACTAAAGCATTCGCCAACTCCTGGACAGTCTGTGGTGCAACGTGGCGTTGGTGGATGGAGCGAGACATGATGTCTCAGATGTGCTCAATTGGATTCAGGTCTGGAGAACGGACGGGCTAGTCCATAGCATCAATGCCTTCCTCTTGCAGGAACTGCTGACACACTCCAGCCACATGAGGTCTAGCATTGTCTTGCATTAGGAGGAACCCAGGGCCAACTGCACCAGCATATGGTCTCACAAGGGGTCTGAGGATCTCATCTCAGTACCTAATGGCAGTCAGGCTACCTCTGGCGAGCACATGGAGGGCTGTGCGGCCCCCCCAAAAAAATGCCGCCCCACACCATGACTAACCCACCGCCAAACCAGTCATTCTGGAGGATGTTGCAGGCAGCAGAACGTTCTCCACGGCGTCTCCAGACTGTCACGTCTGTCACATGTGCTCAGTGTGAACCTGCTTTCATCTGTGAAGAGCACAGGGCGCCAGTGGCGAATTTGCCAATCTTGATGTTCTCTGGCAAATGCCAAACGTCCTGCACGATGTTGGGCTGTAAGCACAACCCCCACCTGTGGATGTCGGGCCCTCATACCACCCTCATGGAGTCTGTTTCTGACCGTTTGAGCAGACACATGCACATTTGTGGCCTGCTGGAGGTCATTTTGAAGGTCTCTGGCAGTGCTCCTCCTTGCACAAAGGCGGAGATAGCGGACCTGCTGCTGGGTTGTTGCCCTCCTACGGCCTCCTCCACGTCTCCTGATGTACTGGCCTGTCTCCTGGTAGCTCCTCCATGTTCTGGACACTACGCTGACAGACACAGAAAACCTTCTTTACCACAGCTCGCATTGATGTGCCATCCTGGATGAGCTGCACTACCTGAGCCACTTGTGTGGGTTGTAGACTCCGTCTCATGCTACCACTAGAGTGAAAGCACCGCCAGCATTCAAAAGTGACCAAAACATCAGCCAGGAAGCATAGGAACTGAGAAGTGGTCTGTGGTTATCACCTGCAGAACCACTCCTTTATTGGGGGTGTCTTGCTAATTGCCTATAATTTCCACCTGTTGTCTATTCCATTTGCACAACAGCATGTGAAATTTATTGTCAATCAGTGTTGCTTTCTAAGTGGACAGTTTGATTTCGCAGAAGTGTGATTGACTTGGAGTTACATTGTGTTGTTTAAGTGTTCCCTTTACTTTTTTTGAGCAGTATATATATTTCACATGCTGTTGTGCAATATTATATATATATATATATATCTCACACACACACACACACATACACACTAAGTAACAAAATCGAGCACACAGCCATGCAATCTCCATTATCGAACATTGGCAGTAGAATGGCCTTACCGAAGACCTCTGACTTTCAACGTGGTACAGTCATAGGATGCCACCTTTCCAACAAGTCAGTTTGTCAAATTTCTGCCCTGCTAGAGCTGCCCCGGTCCCTCCTGCAGCAAAGCACCCCCACAACATGATGCTGCCACCCCCGTACTTCACGGTTGGGATGGTGTTCTTCAGCTTGCAAGCCTCCCCCTTTTTCCTCCAAACATTTATATTTTTGTTTCATCAGACGAGAGGACATTTCTCCAAAAAGTACCATCTTTGTCCCCATGTGCAATTGCAAACCGTAGTCTTGCTTTTTTATGGCGGTTCTGGAGCAGTGGTTTCTTCCTTGCTGAGCGGCCTTTCAGGTTATGTCGGTATAGGACTCGTTTTACTGTGGATATAGATACTTTGTACCCGTTTCCTCCAGCATCTTCACAAGGTCCTTTGCAGTTGTTCTGAGATTGATTTGCACTTTTCGCACCAAAGTAAATTAATCTCCAGGAGACAGAACGCGTCTCCGTCCTGAGCGGTATGACAGCTGCGTGGTCCCGTGGTGTTTATACTTGTGTACTATTCTTTGTACAGGTGAACGTGGTACCTTCAGTCATTTGGAAATTGCTCCCAAGGATGAACCAGACTTTTGGAAGTCAACAAAAAAAATTCTAAGGTCTTGGCTGATTTCTTTTGATTTTCTCATGATGTCAAGCAAAATAGGCACTGAGTTTGAAGGTAGGCCTTGAAATACATCCTCAGGCACACCTCCAATTGACTCAAATTATGTCAATTAGCCTATCAGAAGCTTCTAAATCCATGACTTCATTTTCTGGAATTTTCCGAGCTGTTTTCCAAGGCACAGTCAACTTTGTGTATGTAAACTTCTGACCCACTGGAATTGTGATACAGTGAATTATAAGTGAAAGAATCTGTCTGTAAACAATTGTTGGAAAAAATTACTTGCGTCATGCACAAAGTAGATGTCCTAACCGACTTGGCAAAACTATAGTTTTCGAAATTTGTGGAGTGGTTGAAAAATTAGTTTTAAATGACTAACCTAAGTGTATGTAAACTTCCGACTTCAACTATATTAATATCAAATAATGCCACTGGAATTACAGGCAAATCTTGTCTGCTAAATGGACTAGTGTAACCCACAGCCATATGGCATAGCCAGATCAGGGCATAACATAAGGAGGACTTAGAATATGCTATTCTGTTCTTCGGAAATAGGCAAAACTTTCTTCATATCATGTTTCTTTCCTGCCTAAAATAAATAATGGATTAATTGTTATGGTATAAGCTATATTAAAACAAAATGTAAAATACTTTTTAAAAAATGTGGATGTTCCAGATGTCTACATCAGTGGCTCGTAAGCTATGCGTGGAAGCCAGGAGATGCTAAACGTTTCTGTTAATTAACGTTAAATTACTGTGAGACCGGCAGTTATTTGCATGACAGTTACCGGCTGACAAAATGTAATGATCGCCACACGTACAGGCAACTCCACCTGCCCCACAGTACTGACGTCCAGGCAACTCCACCTGCCCCACAGTACTGACGTCCAGGCAACTCCACCTGCCCCACAGTACTGACGTCCAGGCAACTCCACCTGCCCCACAGTACTGACGTCCAGGCAACTCCACCTGCCCCACAGTACTGACGTCCAGGCAACTCCACCTGCCCCACAGTACTGACGTCCAGGCAACTCCACCTGCCCCACAGTACTGACGTCCAGGCAACTCCACCTGCCCCACAGTACTGACGTCCAGGCAACTCCACCTGCCCCACAGTACTGACGTCCAGGCAACTCCACCTGCCCCACAGTACTGACGTACAGGCAACTCCACCTGCCCCACAGTACTGACGTACAGGCAACTCCACCTGCCCCACAGTACTGACGTACAGGCAACTGACGAAACACGTAAAAGTGTTTTATTGTCACATACACCAGACAGATTTTTTCACCTTGTCAGCTTGGATATTTGAACCAGCGACCTTTCAGCTACTGGCCCAATGCTTTAACCACTAGGCTACCTGCCACCCACCCTCACTACACCTATACAACCAACTGTTGACAGTGAGTGTCCCATGACATCATACTACTGCTGTAGAGATGCACAGAGAGGGGGGACACTTTGGGATTTTGGGAATGAGGCCCTTTAGAGTCAGATGAACTCGTGGATATCTTGCAGTTTGAAGGAAGTCAGCATGCAGTTGGAAGGAAGTTGCTAACTAGCGGTAGCGCAATTGCTAGCAACTTTCTTCAAACGGCACACAGAGACCTAAAAATGGTATTCATGAGTTCATCTGACTCTGGGAAGTAGATAGAGGGGCCTCATTTCCAAAATCCCAAAGTATCCGTTTAATTGTACAGCTTAACTGCTGCTTTTTCTGAGAAGTCACATGCTCACACATGCACACACTTAAGCCACGCAGCAAACCCAGGAAATGGGCTGAACTGGCAGCCATTTCCTCAGAGTGAAATCGTCACCACAAACATCCTTAGAGAGGCACTCCTCCATCCTCAGCAGCCACAGCGCAGAACGTGTGTGTGTGTGCGCACACACGCACGCAGCAGGTATGCGTGTGTTAGCAGGTCAGTGAAGCAGAAGTCCTTCTCAAAGGCTCATGGCATGATTCAGCACCTCCAACTGAACATTTTACGAGGCAAAATAAAAACCTCATAATTGGGCCTGACAGTTATAGTGGAGAGCTCACTTAGACTCCTCAAGTGAACATGCTGGGTTTTAATTTTATTTAACTGGGCAAGTCAGTTAAGAACAAATTCTTATTTACAATGACAGCCTACACCGGCCAAACCCTATGGGACTCCCAAATCACGGCCGGTTATGATACAGCCTGGATTGAATTTCGCTCTCATTTCTCTGCTGCCATCCTGTCTATGAGTGTCCCAAATGACACTTTATTTCCTATATAGTGCACTACTTTTGACCAGAGCCCAAAGGACTCAAAAATAGTGCACAACTTAGGGAATAGGGGGCCATTTGGGACAGACTATTTCTTCCAGTTTGATCTTATCCCTGGTGGGAGGGTGGGAATCAGGACAGAATTCTTCCTATCGTCACCAGCAACCTTCACAGATAGAGGGGAGGAATTTGTACACCTCCCTACCGCCTCCCAACAAACATGTGCTCAGACATTAAGAATGCGTCCCAAATGGCACCCTATTCTCTATATAGCACACGACTTTTGACCAGTGCCCTACGGGTGATGCACTATCAAGGGAATAGGGTGCCATTTGGGACACATCCATTCAAACAGAGCGCTGGGGCACGGTCATGTCGTCAACACTTAGCCAACGTTGACTTTCACCCTATACCACAAGTGTTAGTCACTGACCTCCCCATGCACCTGAACAACCAAGTAGCAGGAGCACATGAAATAAGGTGAAAGTGGATGACAATGTTGACGCTGTAGTGCCATACTGTGACCACTGAGCTGGATTCTTTCCATAGCCTAGCTACATTTAAACGGTCATCTGACCACAGCAGATGGCATATCCCCGTTACTCATGGTGACGAGAGCAAATGAACAGTGTCACTAGCACAGACAAAAACTAAATGCTTCCAGTCCCCTTTTATTTTGACTTAAACCATTTAACCCATTGCACATAACACAGTACCAGAAGCAGCATATTACACAGTCATTATAAACATTGGTCAAGTCAGTATCCTTATGGGTTTGTATGGGTTCATGAACAGCTTACCATAGGTTACACAAATCCAGCCTGCTCCCAGATCGGTTTGTGCTTTTGCCAACTCCATGCATGTGGGTAAAGAGATCATTGGAACACAAAACGTGGGGGATAGAAGGGCGCTGTCATTGGCAACCATTCAACAAATCTACCAAAATGGATATTGGTCAAATCCGCCATGATTTCTGTGATCTAACAGGCCCACAAGGTGGTTAATAAAATCCCATTTGGATATATTTGGCTGTTTTCACTGTATAATACTTAGAAGTTGTCCTTTTAGGGTTTAGAGAAGAAGAAAAAAGGTAAAAAAGTCTGCTAAATGCTAACTCCCATTCATATAAGCTGGTAGCAAAGCTAGCATATAGAAATCAGTGGTGGTAGTTGAAGCAGTTTTTAAGTGAAGGCGAATGCAGTCAATTGGTGATGATGACATGAACATGTATTGGGGTTGACATCATTTTGAGGGTTCCTGAGTGGCGCAGCGGTATCACAACCCGCCGTGATCTGAAGTCTCGTAGGGTGGCGCACAATTAGCCCAGCGTCGTCCGGTATAGGGGAGGGTTTGGCCCGGGGTAGCCTGACATTGTAAAATAAGAATTTGTTCTTAACGGACTTGCCGAGTTAAATAAAAAGTTAAATAAAAAATAAACATCTACACAAGCATTATACTCAGATTTGTACCCCAACATAGTGTGAAATAGACAAACAATTACTAACTGTAGGCTAATTTGATGGGCGGCGATGAGGATATTCTCAATCCATCTCCCACAGGGGGGACACATGGGTGGCATTGTCAATGGAATTTGACCAAAACAATGACATATTTACCAAACATGGAATGACAATGAGTTGGCGTGACAGCACAGACAGATAGGCAATACAAATCACCTACTGTACCCAATGTGTGATAACTTGACCAGACACAAACATCACTGTCCCTGCGTGTACCCAGTACCTAGAATATGTAATAACATGCATACTTATTATGTAATACGAGGCTGGAGCATGAAGGCACTAGCCCAGAGGGGCCCTGTGTAGAGCAGGGCACTAACAGATGGCCAATGCAGATTTAGAGCACACAGATGCTTCTCAGCCAGTGTGCGAACTAGCTCAGCGTTGAGCCTGCCACACCAAAACACTAGGCTGCATCCTCAATGAACATCCGTGTCTGTCAGGGTTACAGCTTCCTTTACACACAGGACAGAAAGTGACACAGCAGGATGATGTGTTATTTAAACAGAATATTTTGTTGTTTTTTATTTGACAGGTATAGCTATAGAAGGGTGACATAGGATGAAGGGTGGAGACTGGGATTGAACCCTGGTCTCCAGTGGAGAGGCGTGTACATGTGGCTTGTGCTGAGAATATTGCCCACTTGCCCATGGCTCTGCATGCCATATAGAGTATACCAAACATTAAGAGCACCCACCATCAGAACAGCCTCAATTCATCAGGCATTCCACAGGGATGCTGGCCCATGTTGACTCCAATGCTTCCCATAATTGTGTCAAGTTGGCTGAATGTCTTTTGGGTGGCGGACCATTCTTGATATACACGGGAAACTGTTGAGTGTGAAAAGCCCAGCAGCGTTGCAGTTCTTGACACAATACGGTATACCTGGCACTTACTACCATATCCCATTCAAAAGGCACTCTGAATGGCACACATTCCATGTCTCAATTGTCTCAAGGCTTAAAAATATTTATTTAACCCATCTCGTTGCCTTCATCTACACTGATCGAAGTGGATTTAACAAGTGACATCGATAAGAGATCATAGCGTTCTCCAGGATTCACCTGGTCAGTCTAAGTCATAGAAAGAGCAGGTATTCTAATGTTTTGTACACTCAGTGTATGTAGGGTAAATTAAGGGCCTGTGTGGATGAGAGCTTGGCTTGCTTCGATGAACAGCCTGACACCCCCATCACAGCTCAGATCAAAAGGGTGTATGTGTGCTGTTGAGGGAACTGCAAGACTGGAGTTAGGAAACACTGGAATAGATGGTGGACCTGTCTGGATTACTGGTAATCTGCTTTAATCCACCAGGGAGCTAGATCTAAACCTCATCCACAAGAAATACTATACAACTGAGCTTTTCCTCCATCACCAAACACCTAGAATTAAGTGTGTACTGCACAATTGAGTATGGAGGACAACTGTATAGACCAACATACAGTACCAATCAAGCACACCTACTCGGTCAAGGGTTTCTTTATTTGTACTATTTTCTACATTGTAGAATTGTAGTTATTTCAAAACTATGAAACAACATATATGGACTCATTTAGTAACCAAAAATATCTTAAACGAATCCAAATATATTTTATATTTGAGATTCTTCGAAGTAGCCACCCTTTAGCTTGATGACAGCTTTGCACACTCTTGGCATTCAACCAGCTTCATGAGAAATGCTTTTTCAACAGTCTTGAAGGAGTTCCCACATATGCTGAGCGCTTGTTGGCTGCTTTTCCTGCACTCTGCGGTCCAACTCATCCCAAACCATCTCAATTGGGTTGAGATTGGGTTGGGTGATTGTGGAGGCCAGGTCATCTGATGCAGCACTCCATCACTCTCCTTCTTGGTCAAAAAGCCCTTACACAGCCTGGAGGAGTGTTATGGGTCATTGTCCTGTTGAAAAACGAATGATAGTGGGACTAAGCGCAAACCAGATGGGATGGCGTATCACTGCAGAATGCTGTGGTAGCCATGCTGATTAAGTGTGCCTTGAATTCTAAATAAATCAGACAGTGTCACCAGCAAAGCACCCCCACACCATCACAACTTCTCCTACATGCTTCACGGTGGGAACAAAACATGTGGAGATCAACCATTCACCTACTCTGCGTCTCACAAAGACACAGCGGTTGGAACAAAAACAATCATTAAGGCCTGATTCATAAGGCCTGATTCTGAACAGTTGATGTTGAAATGTGTCTTTGACTTAACCTCTGAGGCATTTATTTAGTCTGCAATCTAGGTGCAGTTAACTCTAATGAACGTATCCTCTGCAGCAGAGGTAACTCTGGGGACTTCCTTTCCTGTGGTGGTCCTCATGAGAGCCAGTTCCTCATAGCGCTTGATGGTTTTTGCAACTGCACTTGAAGAAACTTTCAAAGTTCTAGAAATGTTCTGTACTGACTGACCTTCATGTCTTAAAGTAATGATGGACTGTTGTTTCTATTTGCTTATTTGAGCCGTTCTTGCCATAATATGGACTTGGTATTTTACCAAATAGGGCTATCTTCTGTATACCACCCCTACCTTCTCACAACATAACGGATTGCCTCAAATGCATTAAAAAGAAAAGCAATTCCACAAATTAACAAGGCACACCTGTTAATTGAAATGCATTCCAGGTGAATACCTCATGAAGCTGGTTGAGAGAATGCCAAGAGTGTGCAAAGCTGTCATCAAGGCCAAGGGTGGCTACTTTGAAGAACCTCAAATATACAGTGCTTGCGAAAGTATTCGGCCCCCTTGAACTTTGCGACTTTTTGCCACATTTCAGGCTTCAAACATAAAGATATAAAACTGTATTTTGGGGATACAATCATGAAGTGGAACGACATTTATTGGATATTTCAAACTTTTTTAACAAATCAAAAACTGAAAAATTGGGCGTGCAAAATTATTCAGCCCCCTTAAGTTAATACTTTGTAGCGCCACCTTTTGCTGCGATTACAGCTGTAAGTCGCTTGGGGTATGTCTCTATCAGTTTTGCACATCGAGAGACTGACATTTTTTCCCATTCCTCCTTGCAAAACAGCTCGAGCTCAGTGAGGTTGGATGGAGAGCATTTGTGAACAGCAGTTTTCAGTTCTTTCCACAGATTCTCGATTGGATTCAGGTCTGGACTTTGACTTGGCCATTCTAACACCTGGATATGTTTATTTTTGAACCATTCCATTGTAGATTTTGCTTTATGTTTTGGATCATTGTCTTGTTGGAAGACAAATCTCCGTCCCAGTCTCAGGTCTTTTGCAGACTCCATCAGGTTTTCTTCCAGAATGGTCCTGTATTTGGCTCCATCCATCTTCCCATCAATTTTAACCGTCTTCCCTGTCCCTGCTGAAGAAAAGCAGGCCCAAACTATGATGCTGCCACCACCATGTTTGACAGTGGGGATGGTGTGTTCAGGATGATGAGCTGTGTTGCTTTTACGCCAAACATAACGTTTTGCATTGTTGCCAAAAAGTTCAATTTTGGTTTCATCTGACCAGAGCACCTTCTTCCACATGTTTGGTGTGTCTCCCAGGTGGCTTGTGGCAAACTTTAAACGACACTTTTTATGGATATCTTTAAGAAATGGCTTTCTTCTTGCCACTCTTCCATAAAGGCCAGATTTGTGCAATATACGACTGAGTCTCCCACCTCAGCTGTAGATCTCTGCAGTTCATCCAGAGTGATCATGGGCCTCTTGGCTGCATCTCTGATCAGTCTTCTCCTTGTATGAGCTGAAAGTTTAGAGGGACGGCCAGGTCTTGGTAGATTTGCAGTGGTCTGATACTCCTTCCATTTCAATATTATCGCTTGCACAGTGCTCCTTGGGATGTTTAAAGCTTGGGAAATCTTTTTGTATCCAAATCCGGCTTTAAACTTCTTCACAACAGTATCTCGGACCTGCCTGGTGTGTTCCTTGTTCTTCATGATGCTCTCTGCGCTTTTAACGGACCTCTGAGATTATCACAGTGCAGGTGCATTTATACGGAGACTTGATTACACACAGGTGGATTGCATTTATCATCATTAGTCATTTAGGTCAACATTGGATCATTCAGAGATCCTCACTGAACTTCTGGAGAGAGTTTGCTGCACTGAAAGTAAAGGGGCTGAATAATTTTGCACGCCCAATTTTTCAGTTTTTGATTTGTTAAAAAAGTTTGAAATATCCAATAAATGTCGTTCCACTTCATGATTGTGTCCCACTTGTTGTTGATTCTTCTTTATGTTTGAAGCCTGAAATGTGGCAAAAGGTCGCAAAGTTCAAGGGGGCCGCATACTTTCGCAAGGCACTGTATTTGGATTTGTTTAACACTGTTTTGGTTACTACATGATTCCATATGTGTTATTTCATAGTTTTGATGTCTTCACTATTATTCTAAAATGTAGAAAATAGTCAAAATAAAGAAAAAACCCTGGAATGAGTAGGTGTGTCTAAACTGTTGCCTGGTACTGTATGCTCAGGGCTAGTGTGTCTTTGTTTTTGCATTATTTGTTTTTGCATTATTTAAAACAAATTGAACATGTTTCATGATTTATTTGAGGCTAAATTGATTGTTATTGATGTATTATATTAGGTTAAAATAAGTGTTAATTTGGTATTGTTGAAATTGTCATCATTACAAATAAATAAAACAAAATCGTCCGATTAATCGGCATCAGCTTTTTTGGTCCTCCAATAATCGGTCAAAAGAAGTGCCCTATATAGAGAATAGGGTGCTTTTAGGGATGCAGCCCACACTGTTCTGAGGGATAAACTGAAAAATACAGCTAAGCTTCACACAAACATCTCTGCCCTATTTAAAGCATGATGGTGACGCATATATTGAGTAGTTAACAATAAAGAGTAGTACTATGTATGGATGAAACGGTTACCGGTTTCACGATAAACCACAGTAAAATTCCTGACGATTAGTATTGCCTTTTCAATTATTATTAAAACCGTGTTTGATTACCGCGGTTTGATAAACTCGCGGTAAATACTGTCCAGCATCAACCAAAGTTAGCAACAGTCTGACTTAGGCGCAGCACGCAACGTGGGTTTTGTTTCATGTGAAACATGGCGTAAGGCAGTGACAGTGCTCGGGAGATGTTTCTGCCTTCGAAGAGGACCAAAACTGAAGTGTGGTCGTATTTTGGGTTTTACAAGAGTGCTTAGGGAAACTTAAAATCGAAGATGGTCACCCTGTCTGCAGAACACGCAACAACAAAAAATGCCGCGAAAGGGGGCAACACTTCAAATCTCTTGAGTCATCTTCGTGACCACCACCAACTACTTTATAGCAAATGCAAGGTAAGTTAACTTTTAACTCAATGCATGATGTGGGGACTTCGGAATGGGGGAAAATGTCATGGTTTGTCTGCTAATAGCTTGTCAACAATGTAAACTAAAGCTTTCTGTGTTACCTACGCCTGTAAAAACACTATGCGTTGTTCTGCGGCTGTATGCGTCGTGTGTCTGCAGACTCTATTCGGACGTTGCACAGAATAACACGTTATGTAGTTTAGTCACCCAACCAACATATTTTGTTCATTTAAAATCCGGCAGACGTCGACTCGGTTGTAAAAGTGTTTCAACAGGAGAAACACTATAGACTCTTGTTTTTACATCAATTATTGGGCTAATTGCAATTACTATCACTGTCTTCTTAAGACACATTTGTATTTATGTAAATTGTGCATGGGGTCATTGCATATACTGAAATACTACACAGAAGATAGACTGTGTGTGTATATAATAATAAATATAATCTAACACCAATAATAATACTACATTTGCCATTCCCTTGTTTACAGAGTGGGCGTACAGCAGGCAAACCCAGTGATGCTACTGGTCCCTCATCTACAGTTGTGACACACACGAGCAAGCATTTAAAAAAAGGCAGGCTGCTGATGCACCCACATCAAAAAATGCTCAAGTCCTCACTACAGCCTTTTCATACTACATTGCAAAGGAGATGATGCCATTTCAAATCGTTGAGAGGCCTGGCTTTGAGGCTGATGAAGGTTGCCGTGCCTCACTACAAAGTGAGCGCTACTCATTTTATTTTTGGTTTCTTTATTTGGATTTGCTTACTTAAGGTTGTGTTCAATTAAACCTGCACTAGGGAAACTTACCTCTCATGGCCACATAGTGCCATCTTTAATGTTATTATTTTAATGTTTATGGACACAAAGTGCATTGTGCTGATCATTTTATTTGTTTGTTGGTTTTCAATATAAAACTTGGTGAAATTATTTGAGTGTGTCTATCAGTACTTTTTGAACATTTCCACACATTTTAACAATACGGCGATAATACTGATAACAGTGATAATTTCGGTCACTGTAATCGTGATATGAAATATTCATACGGTTTCATCTCTAGTACTATACACACACAAGCTGAAGAGTGAGCCAATGGGAAGGTCATGCACTACTAATGAGAATCTCAGTCTTGTTTTACGCTTTAGGGGGGGGGGGGGGGGGGGCTATGATTACATTAGTCAATCATAAAGAGTAGATCATGCTCCAGTGGATAAACTGGCCACTCCAGGAACAGGCAGAATTAGAAGTTAGCCCATAGTATCGGCACACCTTGGTGTTAAACCGTGTCTTTTAAAGTGGATGAACATTAGGGGGCTGTGGCATCGGCACGTAATCTAAGAGAGATTACAGGTACCATCTCACCATGGCCACGCCCACTTAAACCCTGCAGGCAGGAGTAAGAATAAACTATCCCATAGTGACAGTAGATAAGACATCAATGCAAACAGGTCAGGCAACTTCCAGCCGACACTAGGATTCTGTCTGAAATAGCACCCTATTGACTACTTTTTACCAAAGCCCTATATGGGGTGAATAGTGTACCATTTCAGATGCAGCCACAGCCCTTCTGTATAACAAAGAACTGAGGGACAGCAAAGGCCACAGGATCCACCATCATCTCATTGGGTTGGGGCATATGACCAGCCCATGACAGCTCATGCTATAGCTGATCCCCAAAATAGTGTCACTGAGTCATTCAATACAACATGGGGATCTAGGTGTGTGCTTCAAATTAGCTCAGTTGAACAGGAAATGTATAGAACAAGTAAAAACCTTCCTGTACAAAACCCCAAATACAAAAGGGACTTTGATCGGGAAAAAAAGGGTAGGTCGGCAGGGGGGGGGGCACACATTTTTAAAACATAGTGACAGGATTATGGCAGTGCTGTCACTTGCTAATATTATCAGTTCCACAACTGCTAAGTATTATTTTAACGTGTTATCATGTCTGGATGCTCCAACATCCCCACTGGAGGCCCAGTTCACATACTGCCGTTTTGCCTCATTTGATCTGGCATATCAAACTCAAACAGCCAATCCAACTAAACATCAGTCTACCAAGTAGAGCCCATTATTGTGTGGACATTTGCCGTGCCCTTTGGCTCAGAACATATGACTGTTCCGTTGACAACCCTAATAAAACTATTCAGTGAAATGTAAAAAGAGGAAGAAAAGAGGTCCTGCCTGCCTTTACGGCCTATGCCTGCAAACCATACAGGGCATTCGGAAGGTATTGACACCCCTTCACTTTTTCCACCTTGTGTTAGTTATGTTACAGCCTTATTCTAAAATGGAAACTTCAATCTACACACAATACCTGAAAATGACAAAGTGAAAACAGGGTTTTAGAAGACAGGATTGTGTCGAGGTACAGATCTGGGGAAAGTTACACACAAAAATCTGGAGCATTGAAGCTCCCAAAGAACACAGTGGCCTACATTCTTAAATGGAAGAAGTTTGGAACCACTAAGACTCTTCCTAGAGCTGACCACGCGGTCAAACTGACAACTATCTCTGCAGCATTCCACCAATCAGGCCTTTATGGTAGAGTGGTCAGACTGAAGCCACTCCTCAGTAGGCACATGACAGCCCACTTGGAGTTTGCCAAAAAAGCACCCAAAGGCCTCTCAGACCATGAGAAACAATATTTTCTGATCTGATGAAACCAAGAATGGTCACGTCTGTAGGAAACCAGCCCCCTGCGGCAGGGACTGGGAGACTAGTCAGGATCGAGGGAAAGATGGAGAGATATCCTTGATGAAAACCTGCTCCAGAGCGCTCAGGACCTCAGACTGGAAGTAGAACCTTCGCCCCAACAGGACAACAACCCTAAGAGCACAGCAAAGACAACACAGGAGTGGCTTCGGGACAAGTCTCTGAATGTCCTAGAGTGGCCCAGCGAGAGCCCGAACATGAAACCAATCGAACATCTCTGCAGAGACCTGAAAATAGCTGTGCAGTGACGCTCCACATCCAACCTTACAGAGCTTGAGGGGATCTGCAGAGAAAAATGGGAGAAACGCCCCAAATACAGATGTGCCAAACTTGTAGTGTCATACCCAAGAAGACTCAAGGCTGTATTCGCTGCCAAAGGTGCTTCAACAAAGTACAGAGTAAAGGTTCTGAATAATTGTTTAAAAAAATATCTAAAAACTGTTTTTACTTCGTCATTATGGGGTATTGTGTGTAGATTGATGAGGGGAAAATACAATTGAATCCATTTTAGAATAAGGATGTAAAATAAAAATGTGGAAAGGGTCAAGGGGTCTGAATACTTTCCGAATGCACTGTATTGATTGTGAGCAGCAGTGGAAAGGGGAGGTCATTCCACTGCACCACTGTGGCTCAGATAATCAATTGGTGCAGCCTCTCTGCATAGTTTCAGATAAACATCACACCAATAGAAGCACTGCAATGTTAAAGTCCATGAATGAGGGGCAGCATTGCATTAGTAGAAACCAACACTGTTCTCAGGTTTTAGCTAGATACTGTATATGTTTGAGTCATGTCTGAGACCATTTTTGCATTTTAACCTGCCACATTAATTAGCCTAACCTGCCACGTTACTTTTCGTAGCAGGTTAGAATAATTGACTTCTGCTAGTCAAAACCGGCAGACCCAGCCAGAGAACAGTCTTGGTTTCCACTAATGCACTACAGCAAACAGGGGATTTATAGGACTGTTCTATTTTGCACTACTAGTAAATAGATTGTCATAAAGAGGGAGGATACAGTCAGTCAACCAAATCATCTCATCTCCAAAGAAAAAAAAAATGGATGACAGCTTCTTTCTCTCTCCTCGGCCTCACAGACACAGTGAGAATTTGTTGATGATTCTATCCATCTATCAAGAAGCTTTTTATACCCCGATTGACCATTTATTGACACCCACAAATGGTTTATTTTGGTCGTCACAGACAGACTGTCCTCAATTTCCAGCAGAGAAAGTGGACTGGGTAAATCAAATTTGGTTCCCTCAAAGCCATACATGCCCACTCATTCTGGCTGGCGGAAAAAACATTAACTCACCAATACGTCGTTGCAGATGTCTCGCAACTCGGTCTCCACCTTATTCCGGTACTCCTTCACCATCTGAAGCTTCTTGTCGCTGCCCTCCGTCTTCTGCTCGATTGCGGAGATGACCCGCCATGCGGACCTCCGGGCCCCGACAACGTTCTTGTAGGCAACCGATAGAAGATTTCTCTCCTCACACGACAGCTCTGCCCCCTTCTCAGTTACCTCCTTCATGGACGAAGCCATGTCGTCGTAACGCTCAGCCTGCTCCGCCAGCTTGGCTTTCTGAATCAGCTCTGTTTTATCCATATTTATGTGTTATTTGATGTTCAAACTGTCGCTCGCAGATGAAAATAGAGTCCCAAGAGAGCGGAAGGAATGGGACAAAGATGTGGGGCTAGATCGTGTAGATAGATTGTGTAGAACGATTGATATTTATAATCGATGGACAGGTGAATGGAGGTACAGGTATGTTATCCAGACAGGGACACCTGGGGAGGAAGATTAGAAGATTGTTTAAGATGGTCAAATCTTGCACACAACTTGTAGCGATGAAGTTGGTTGGTTAGTTCACCTTTTACAAAAACAAATATATTAAATATTTGACTTGTTAATATAACATAGCTAGCTGGGAAACTGTCCTAGCTTGACACATAAATTACTTCCGACTACTGCACACAGCTTTCACTCTCAGCGTCAAGCCAACCCACTGTCAACTCAGTCATGGTCGTGAGCGACCCAGTTCGGTGAAATGACACTAGCCAGACAATATTGTGTAACCTTCCCGCTTCCCCAATACTACAGTAACGTTAATACTTTTTAAAACGTATGATGCCAATGTGTGTTAGTTAACGTTAGCCAACCATCTGCAGCGGAGGCTAGCCAGGCAGATGTAGTCTGCTAACTAACGTTAGCTGGCTAAAGTAACATAACTACTCTTCTAACTAGCTAATGACGTTAGATAGTTATAGTGTACTAGTAAAATTGTTGGACGGATATGTTGTAATTCACTTGACTTGTTCAAGAGCTTACTGTATAATACTGTTACAACTTATGCCATCTCGTTTACAAGCAAGTTTGGTGGTTTGCCCAACATCCAAATTTGATTGCCTAACAAACTAACGTTAGCTGTCTGGCTGCAGTAAATAGCACGATACCGAATATTTGTTCTGAAGCAGTGGCAACCACACACCGTAAGCTAACTAGCCATAGATTTACATTTCCTTACAATCGAACTTGATCTTAAATATAGTAACCAAACTACACATTAATTCCCACGATATAAAGAAGAAGGAATATTTCCCAACCTTTAGTTCGCTAGGTTGTTCCGATCAGCCACTCCAAGTAGATACACTATGAGCTTCGGGCAAGCGAAAAAAATCTATACGCCTTCAACCAAACATGGCCAAAGGGCGTGTCCAACAAAACAATAGCCCTATGAGAACCCGTCTTTGAATCGGAATTACCCGTCATGGTTCAAAACAAGAACTAATAGGACGATAGCGCGGGGAAAGAAGGAGGGCTTTTTGAGGCAACGGGGTTTCCTCCAATGGGAAATTTGTTTTGCATGGCCCGGTGCGCCAGGTAGGCAGAGTTGGTGTGTTTTCTACCATTCCATTGGATCTTAAGTGGACTCTCTACTTAACCGGGGCACCGGGCCATGCAAAACGAACTCAACCAATTAAAGCAAGAGGAGACGTCACCATTACCATGGATATCCAACGCCCTCCCGTCACACCAATAGAGATCGTCAGTTTGTACACCTAAAACCCGGAAATAAGTTACCTCTGGTTCGTTCAGCCATCCCTTTTTTATTTATTTTTTATTTTTTATTATTCAGCCATCCCTATGGATCCCTATGGACATTTATAGGGAAAGAATAGGGTTTTGGAATTAACGCCGAAAATAAGGTCTATGGTTAACACAGGTTTAGGAGATCATATACGTTTTCTTCTATGAGATAATAATCAGTTAACGTGACCTTTATGAATTATGAAGCCTTTATGTGATTTATGTGTTTTTTATGATTATATAAATCCTTCAAAATTAACAAAAATGAGGTTAGCTGATGATTATCTCATAGAACAAGAAGTATAAGATCTCCTAAGCATGTGTTTATTTTTGTAGTTTATCCAAAAACTGCATTCATTTTCCTCATAGGCTTTGTCCAACTAACTGGTGGAGTTGGTGCCTACGAAAACATGCCATTACAATTTCTCTCTATATATACCTCAGTGCATTCCTCGAGAGATACTTTTGAGGAGATGGGAAACTCTTTTGGAATAGTATTAACGGCCATTGTGTACGTTGCCCATGCATCGTCAATGGGCCACGCAGTGCATTCTGGGTGATTCTGGGACATTCACATGAATTTCATCAACAACAAGTACAACATTTTAAAAAATTCTGAGATGTAAGATAATTAACTTGTTCTCTGTAATATTATATTCCTTTGGAATCGTGAGATTGCGTACTTTTGAGGAAAATAGGCAGGTCTCTCAACTAATAGTGCTTTCAAGACAACTAGGAACTCAAAAAAAATTGGGTCAAATCATGATGTTAGTGACGTCTTCAGGTCAGAAAGTCAGTGCAATCGTTTCCAACTGGAATTCAGAGTTGGATGACTGTTGAAAACTATTTTTCCTAGTCAGAGATCGTTCCCAGTTGTCTTTAACACACTGAAGTCGGAAGTCTGACATTTCCAAGTTTCGGGTTGTTTTGAAAGCAGCATCATACCCTGACTCTGAGAAGGGATTTACGTGACAATTAGCGTTAGCAACCGTGTGGCTCAGCATGACAACGTGAACGCGATTGGTCCACAGTCCACAGAAAGTCCAGATTAGCCTATCAAGTTTGAGAATAACCACCACAAATTCTAATGCCAGGAGGACTGCAAGGACCAGCCCTTTATTGTGGAATCTGTCGGCAAGAGATCACCACCCACGTGTGTGTGTGTGTGTGTGTGTGTGTGTGACATGAATTAGTGAAATAAACCAACTCGTTTTCATTTTATTCTGTAGTACGATTCTTTTAATAGATTATGATGACTGTACGCTTAAATAAAGTACAAATGAAATGTGCATTTCCCCGTGGCTAGGATGCAATCATTCCGGATGGCAGCGCCTGTATCCAGTGGTAGGCTCCTGCGCCTTTACCCCGTCATTAGAGCCAGTCATGCAGGAAGACTGTGGAGAAGGAGCCCAGTGTTTGTCATGGAGACAGTGTCACAGTGAGAGAGGAGGAAAAGAAATGGGTTGATATGCCCTATTCTCTACAAAGTGCACTACTTTTGACCAGGGCCCATAGAGTGGGTTGGAGGTAGAATTCCCTATCCCTCAGGAGACCACAGCCAGAAGACACAGACAACCTTTCATCTCAGAGAGAAGGCTAAGGCTTTTATGTGTGTATCTATAACAGAAGACATTGATGCCATGAAACCACTGTAGGTGTGTCACCCCATTCCACAAGATGATTGAGTTTAAGTGTGAACCATGCAGAATGTGGCATTTTGAGTCCCCTCGGGAGATTTCTGGGCAATTTCACTAACTCCTGACATGCATCCAGTCAGTCAGTCAACGGCAAAGGTTTGTTTTGAAAAAGAAAGACCCAGATACCCATTATTCCTCTGTGTAATAGCAAAATCACATTAAGCAAGGAGAGCGGTGTCTTGTCTCTCGTTCTGCTCTACAATTATGGTGTTACATAGGCTTTAAGCAAGGCAAGCCTGGGCATATGTATGGTGAGGTATGGCTGCACAGTGAATAGACAGGATAGATCGAGCTGCGTTTGTCAGTGTAACTAGAAGGAAGCATTACCAGGAAATCTTTGATAAAACACTGGGTTTGAGGGTTTATTCATCTGTAGAATTTTCTATGGCTGGTAGAAGAATGGGCAATGCGATTCTCTCTGTAGCAGAGATATGGATACGATTCTGGGGGTCTGGAATGTTCTCCTTTATGTGATCCCATCCATTATGCCAGAGTCAGAATGATGAGACACGCCACCTCTTTTCCTCTGATTTACTGGAATGTTCTTCCGTTGTTAAGTCATAAATGTCATACTCTCTAGACTAGAGGAATCTTTGACACTCAGGGATCAACATCATCCAGAGAAAGCTAGGGCTCTGTATCTGAGGCCAATGTACATTTTATTTTGTGCCATTAAGGCTTTTTTGAGTCACTGAGATCTAAAACAGCACAGTGCTGTCCATTGGTCACTATCCTCTCCTCATATTTATGTATGAGTCATTCAGTCAGCAGCCTCACCCTCCCCATTATACAAGCACAGTTCTGTGGCAGGTAAATGTGTCGCAGAGGTTTCATGGGTTCAACGACCACAGCCCAGGCTTTATCTCAGTGGGTGTTTGATATACTGCACCTGCTCTGAGGGTGTTGAGAGAGAGAGATCAAGGACGGGTAAAAAAATAAAAAGATTCAAAGGTACAGCGAGAGAGAGAAAGAGAGAGAGCTGACCGTAGCCTTATGTGTAGAGGCGGCTCTGCAATAGGGAGGGGAGGTGGAGTTAATGGCTAGATAAGACTCTCTGGATTCCAGCTAGAACAAGGACACCGACACTGCTTTGTCAGGGTTGTGTGTGTGTGTGTGTGTGTGTGTGTGTGTGTGTGTGTGTGTGTGTGTGTGTGTGTGTGTGTGTGTGTGTGTGTGTGTGTGTGTGTGTGTGTGTGTGTGTGTGTGTGAAGAGGCAGCCAGGGAGTGGCTATGCCCCTGCAAGATGCCAGTAACCCCTTCTAACACACACCCATCTCGCTCCTCTTCCTGCCAGCAAAGTAGATCACACAGGCTGCAGCTAAATGTCGAGCTGCATTACGTAACAGGCACTCTTTCAGAAATGAGGAGAGAGAGAGAGAAGCCTCTGGGCGTTGTCTGGTCTCCTGAAACCTGCCTGGAAACAGGGTTTACTCAGGCATGCTCACTCAGCCTGAGCAGTAAGTATCAACCCACCTCCCCCCCGCTTTCCTTCTCAGCCCCACACGCTCTGCTACAGCTATGCCTAATAGTGCAGTCAGTATGGCATTGGAGCACACAGTCCTCCTTATGTGCTACTGACTGTCTCAAAAGCACCTTATTTAGAGGGTACATTGAACGTGGTGAGTGGTGATTACACAGACTGAGGTTTATCCATGTACTCCCTCCTTTTCCCTCCACAACAATGCCTCTAAAAAATATAGGAATAGGAAAGTCAAACCGTGCACCAAGCTCGTGAAATTTCCCAAAATCATTATCATTTTATTGCAGTTTCATCACTCCCATTTGCATGCACAACGTCCCCTGAACTCTCTGTGATATTGCTCTGCTCGGCGGTGCTGAAACTAATTCCCCAATACATTTTTTTTGCATTTTTTGCCCTACCGTGAAATTGAGAGAGAAAACGTTTTAATAAAGCTTAAGGGGACTTTAATGTCATTTTCAGCTCAGTGAATTTCACACTTTTGATTAGTTAACCTTGAAATGCTGAGTCATCACGATGCTCCAGGGGTAGCTAGCGTTACATGGTGCTTCTTGTCCCCACAGGTAGGCAGACGTCACTCAGCCATGGCTCAGACTTAGTCATACCCCCCAGACCACCTTCCCAATAAGCAGGCTGGGGCTGAGTGTAGGATGGAGCTACCCTTATGCACAGGGGCTGTATGTATCAAGCGTCTTAGAACAGGAGTGGGGATTCATCAACAGTTTTCCTTTCAGATTGTAATGAATACAGTTATTTGGTCAGGGGAGACCTGATCCAAGATCATCACCTACTCTGAGACACTTGATGCTACACATATGGCCCCTGATCAAAGATAATGCTATGATTTTACCTTCAAATAGTTTTTGTTGCACAGAGGTTTGGTGAGCTGACCCTAGGTCAGGTCTGTAGATGGGGGCAAATTCTACTGTACGTCCAGCTTGAAAGAAACATAGCAACATCAGAGGGACATGTAAAACCACGAGATGGGTTCTTTATCCATCAGCATTGGCACAGGTCAAGTTGAGCGGTGGGACTTTTTCCACAAGGTTCCCCTTGGTCAGATACAGTAGCATAGAATTACATATAGAACATGCATATTTAATAGGATCTCTATGGTCCATAGGACCTTCTGTAATTCCAATTGAGAGATTCTGTCATGATGTCATCTTCACGGAGTGTACAAAAGATTATGAACACCTGCTCTTTCCATGACAGACTGACCAGGTGAATCCAAGTGAAAGTTATGATCCCTTATTGATGTCACCTGTTAAATCCACTTCAATCAATGTAGATCAGGGGCCCATGGCCTCTCTTTTTTAGGCCCATGGATGTGGGCACACAGACCCACAAGACACTGCAGCTCCTCATGATGAGTTTTTTTGTGGCCCCCATCAAAGTTGCCCATACCCGGTGCAGATGAAGGAGAGGAGACAGGTTTAAGAATCATTTTTATATCTTGAGACAATTAAGACATGGATTGTGTATGGGTACCATTCAGATGGTGAATGGGCACCATTCAGATGGTGAATGGGCAAGACAAAATATTTAAGTGCATTTGAATGGGGTATGTTAGTAGGTGCCAGGCGCAACGGTTTGAGTTTGTCAAACTGCAACGCTGCTGGGTTTTTCACAGTTGAGGTCTATTCAAATTCAAGACATTCAATTCAGGTATTAAAGTGAAATTAAATTCAATAATTTAAAAAAGGCCATCTAATTTCAATACCTTCTCAATAAGCTCAAAAAGATAAGCAATTTATGTGAATTTTTTACATTTTGGGATTTTAAATTCAAGTCACTTCCTGAATTGACTGACTTCAAATTCAAAGTGACCTCAACCCTGGTTGGTAGGTCCTCCATATGAACTCCATATACAGAGGTTGTGGACAGGTGTATTTTATACCGATAACAAGTTCAAACAGGTGCCATTAACACAGGTAACGAGTGGAGGACAGAGGAGCCTCTTAAAGAAGAAGTTACAGGTCTGTGAGAGCCAGAAATCGTGCTTGTTTGTAGGTGACCAAATACTTATTATCCACCATAATTTGCAAATGAATTCATCCTACAATGTGATTTTCTGGATTTTTTTTCTCATTTTGTCTGTCATAGTTGAAGTGTACCTATGATGAAAATTACAGGCCTCTCTCATCTTTTTAAGTGGGAGAACTTGCACAATTGGTGGCTGACTAAATACTTTTTTGCCCCACTGTATATAGGGAATAGGGTGCTATTTGGGATGTAGACAGAGGGAGATAGGATGGCAGGGTGGAAATTCAGGCGTGTGAGTTGTGTACATACAGACATGGCAGGCCGGGGGAGACGCTGGACCCAGACCCTTGAATGGGAGAATATATAAGCTTTGATCAGATTTGCATTGTGTGATGAATAGTAATACCTGTTGCCATGATCACAAATTGCAGTCGTGAGTGTTGTGGTGATAGATCTTAGAGGAAGCGTTTTGTATTCTGTTCTAGACTATACTGTCTGAAATAAGCACGTCTGAAACAGACTAAATGTGCCTGAACAAGATATCCCATTCATATTAGTCAGATATATTCCTCTGCAGAAGGAAGAGTATAGGCAAATTGACATGCTGAGACATTTCTCAGTGCCACACCTTAATGCCTCCAAGTAACCAAATAATTTTCATGGATAAAAGATGGTGAGCTTGACTCAGGGAAGAGAACTAACTCAGGCTGTGTCTCAAAAGGCACCCTATTCCCTTCATAGTGCACTATTTTGGGGCCCTGGTCAAAAGTAGTGCCATTTTGGGAAGCAAAACCTAGTCAAGATGCAGGGAAAGATTAGCCCATAGCACTGCTACTTAGAAAATGGTGCTCCTGTTCGGTTCTGTGCCAATTTCTCAGGTTGTAGTACCTGATAAGGGCCTGTACCTGGGCCAATTCCATCCAGGTATTTTTCTCCCTCTTAAATGCTCTCTTCCCCTCGATTAGTCTCTGTGGGGCTCAGGGGTAGCCTGGTAATTATCAGACTGACTACAGTAGTGAACATGTAAGCTCGCGAGATAAGGCTGCTTGCGAGGCGAACTCAGGGGCTCACCAAAGAGGGTTGCCCCAAATCAGAAATCTATAGAGTCATTTTAACTTAGCATCAACTAATGACCTGGTTGACTGGTAGCATAGTCACATGCATCAGAGGATTTCGTGTTTGCACTTGAATGAAGAAAGAGTTTGAACAACTCAACTGTATAACCCTGGAGTACATAATGGTGGCTTGCTTCTTGGCGGGCAAGGGCTGACAGGAGCATTAGCAGAGACTATCATCTTGTCTCAACTATCTTGAAACTGCAGTGGTGGCTCTGTACCAGAGGAGGCTGGTGGGAGGATGGGATCATTATAATGACTGGAATGAAATGAATGGACCAGAGTCAAACATGTGGTTTCTATATGTTTGATACCGTTCCATTTATTCCATTGCAGCCATTACAATTACCCTGTCCTCCTACAGATCATCCCACCAGCCTCCTCTGCTCTGTACGGCTGCCTTGGATGGTCTGCAGTGAGATGAGAGATGTGTGACGGGATGCTGATATCGAGTGTGTGTTGATGTATGGCTGGATGCATACTGAGATTGTTTAATCAAATCACTGCCAGTCTCAGAGGAGGACTGCCTCCCAAATGGCCCAAAAAAATTCTGGCCAGGGTGACATTTGGGACCCAGTCAAGGAAAGCAGAACCTATCTATTATCGGCCCGATTGGAGTTTGCCAAAAGGCACCCAAAGACTCTCAGACCATGAGAAACAAGATTCTCTGGTCTGATGAAACCAAGATTGAACTCTTCGGCCTGAATTCCAAGCGTCACATCTGGAGGAAGCCTGGCACCATCCCTACGGTGAAGCATGGTGGTGGCAGCATCATGCTGTGGGGATGTTTTTCAGCGGCAGGTATTGGGAGACTAGTCTGGATCGAGGCAAATATGAACGGAACAAAGTACAGAGAGATCCTTAATGAATACATGCTCCAGAGCGCTCAGGACCTCAGACTGGGGCAAAGGTTCACCTACCAATAGGACAATGACCCTAAGCACACAGCCAAGACAATGCAAGAGTGGCTTCGGGGACAAGTCTCTGAATGTCCTTGAGTGGCCTAGCCAGAGGCCAGACTTGAACCCGATCGAACATCTCTGGATAGACCTTAAAATAGCGCTGCAGTGATGGTACCCATTCAACCTGACAGAGCTTGAGAGGATCTGCAGAGAAGAATGGGAGAAACTCCTCAAATACAGGTGTGAATACAGGTGTGCCAAGCTTGTAGCTTCATACCCAAAAAGACTCGAGGATGTAGTGACTGCCAAAGGTGCATCAACAAAGTACGGAGGGAAGGGTCTGAATACTTATGTAAATGCAATTCTTTCAGCTTTTAATTTTTTATAAATTACCAAAAATGTCTAGAAACCTGTTTTTGCTTTGTCATGGTGGGGTATTGTGTGTAGATTGATGAAGGGAAAAAAACAACCTATTTAATCAATTTTAGAATAAGGCTGTAACCGAACAAAATGGGGAAAAAGTCAAGGGGTCTGAATACTTTCTGAAGGCACTGTACACACACACACACACACACACACACTTTCCCAGTGCTGTTCATGAGCAGATGTGTTTGTGCGTGTGTGTGTCATCCGCTTAGCAGCCGTTTTAGTCCCGAGAGAGTGGGGCCATGGCCCTGTCATCACCCACAGCACCCTGTTGGAAGCCTGCACCTCTAAAAGCTTAACACAGTGCTTAGTGCTCGCTGTGATTAAATATTCATCTATTCAACCCTCTGGAAGAAATACACTGAACTCGAAAACACTCTGGGTCATTTGGGAGGGAATTTCTAACATTATTTTCTTCAAATGCTAGTGGGGTAGTTTCATTCCACCATCTTGATCTCAGAGCTTACATTTTGATTCACACAGCGCTTTAGTCAGGATGGTGGTAAGTAGCCTAAGGATCCCTGTCGCGTTAGGCAGCTTGATGTACAAGTAGGGTTGCACATTTTGGGGAATATTCAGAGGAATTAACGGGATTTAATGGGAATTAACGGAAATATACGCAAACTAATATTAATACCATTTAAATGTTTTTTGCATTGGATATACTTGCCACGCCTGCTCCCGCTCTTCCTCCCTCTGGCGCTCAAGGCCGCCAGACCCCCAACATTACACACTCAAGCCACCTTCAGTATGCACACCTGCCTTTCCCTGTCACGCGCATCAGCGCTCATCGGACTCAGGTGGACTCAATTACTTGTGTAATTTCCTTCCCTATATCTGTCTGTTTCCTAGCTCTGTTCCCTGCTTTGGGATTGTTTGTCATATGTCCTTCAGGTCCTTGCAATATTTACCATATCATATGGAGACAGGCACATAAACCTTTTACCATAAGTAGACATAATTGTAAATGATTAAATCCTTCCAATAGAAATGTTAAATACTGTTTAGTTACAAATTGAACTATAATTAAATAAGTTGACTGTTCACATGGGATGATTTCACTGAACAACAAAAGATAGGGAATATTGAATGATCCCCAATTATCGATCGCAGCTACCAAAAACGTTTTCAACATACATCTGTAAAATGATAGTCTAAACTGATGATAGTCTAAACAACTCCTTTGTAAGATTTATTTTTATTTTTATGAAACATGTATGGAAACAGGTGAATTAACACTTCTCAGTTAGCAGGCTCAAGCAAGCTAAAACCCACATGGTAGCAAAAACTCAAAATGGCCCCTAGAAAATATCAATGGTTAAACAATAAGCACACAATCAGGAGGATGTATTGAACATAAGCAAAACCAGTGTGGATTGCAGTCACTCCTTAGAGCAATCTAATCTCAGTTAACCCAGAACTAGAATCTTGCGTAATTTGGTCAGCTTCGTTTATTTGGTTCTGGGTCCATGCGTGTTAGAAGTTGGGAGTTCCAGTTTGCGAGATCTTGTGAGATCTAGGGAAAAACTCTCAGCCAAAGTGTGTGTGCGTGCATGTACATGCAGAAAGAGAGTGAAATAGAATAGCTCACACTCTACACTCTGAATATACAATGAGCAACACTCACAATCTCTTGTCATTACTGTTAGCCCATATGACTAAGGTGATCGATAAGAGGTTGAACATCTTGAAGCGTTGTCACTGTGTCAGATAATCGATTTCGGTTGAATAATGGATGTTTTAGCCCAAGCTTTCACGCACACAAGCACAGCTTTCTTGGTCCTGTTGAGCAGTGACAAGAGCAGCTATTCAAACAGTCCCTCACCTCTCCTCACTGGTGATAATGTATGGCTCTGTGGGGTTCATATTGTCATCACTACAGCTTGTGTCTCATGCTGGCGGAACAACTCTCAGAGAGAAGGCCTGCTGAGGGCCCCATACAGAGACACTCTTCACACAATTAGCCCATACGTCTAGGGTTTCTCTCTCTCTCTCTCTCTGACTGGATAGATAAATAAATAGGATATATAAATAAATAGGATAGATAAATAAAGTAAGGAGACAGGACTGGAAGACAATGGGTGGAGGGATAAAGGGAAGAAATTAGGACTGATTAGTGTCATAAAGGAATGACTGTACGGTTAAAGGGAGGTTGAAGGTGTGTGTCTGTGTGTGTTGTGTGTGAGTGTGTGTGTGGGGTGGGGGGGGGGTAGTGATTGGTAGCAGTTATTGCTGTTCTGATTTCAGATTCAAATATCAGAGAAGTTTTACGTTTAAAAAAAATCTTTGACACTTTGTTGGGAAAAGTGGTCAAGGTAGCTGATTTTTGTCAAAAGTCACAATGTTTACTCATTATCTCAAGCTTAGAATGTGCTCCCCCATTGTTATAATTTCAATGTTCTGAAAAGTTCCATGGTATTCAACAGGAGGAAGTTAGCTAAATTAGTTGATGTAGATACTAAAACAGTTGTACCTCTTGATTAGTAGTAGATATTTCTGTTCTTATTTCCAGATTTGACGAGCAGAGAAGGAGAGGAAGATTTCATACTCTCTAACTTTTTGACTAACTTGTTCGGAAAGTGGTCAAAACGGCAGTTTGGCCTCCCTGGTGGCGCAGTGGTCTAGTGCACTGCATCGCAGTGCTAGCTGTGCCACCAGAGACTCAGGGTTCGAGCCCAGGCTCTGTCGCAGCCGGCCGCGCACAATTGGCCTAGCGTCGTCCGGGTTAGGGAGGGTTTGGCCGGTAGGGGTATCCTTGTCTCATCGCGCACTAGCGACTCCAGTGGCGGGCCGGGTGCAGTGCACGCTAACCAGGTCACCAGGTGCACAGTGTTTCCTCCAACACATTGGTGCGGCTGGCTTCCGGGTTGGATGCGCGCTGTGTTAAGATGCAGTCCGGCTTGGTTGGGTTGTGTTTCGGAGGACGCATGGCTTTCGACCTTCGTCTCTCCCGAGCCCGTACGGGAGTTGTAGCGATGAGACAAGATAGCAACTACTAACAATTGGATACCACGAAATTGGGGAGAAAAGGGGGTAAAACATATATATATATATTAAAAAAAATGGCAGTTTAAAAATAATTAGTAGAAAAGTTGTTTATGCGTATACTAAAACAGCTATATCGTTAGATCTGTACAAGCTATTTCTGTTCCGATTCCAGATTAAAATAGTAGTAGATCAAGATGTCATACACTCTAATATTTTGTCTAAATTGTTCGGGAAAGTGGTCTAAACGACAGTTTAAGAAGAATTAGAAAAGTTGTTGATGCGGTTTCTAAACAGCCCTATCGTTAAATCTGTACGACATATTTCTGTTCTGGTTCCAGATGATTTGAATAGCAGAGAAGTAAACCAACTTGTTGGGAAAGTGCTCAAAGTAGCTGATTTGTGTCAAAAGTTACATTGTTTACAGTGAATGTTGAAGTCATGATGTCACAATGGGGAGCTTTAGAATGTTGAGGAAATTCCATGAAAGAGGATGGACAACAAAAAGAAAAATGTAAGCAACTCAATCCAGACCAGTCAACACATTTGAAAGTTTTTAAAGGTTTTCAAAGTTTTGCCCTGTAGTTGCTGCCAGTTTGGAAGCCTTTGTTAAGGCCTCTAGAAGTGCAAGTGATATAAAACGCCAATATATGGTAATTAATATGCTGTATTGTGTAAACTACCTAGCAGCCAACCTGCTAGCACCAATCCCTTGTAATTACAATAAAATTCTGTGACATTTTTTTAAAGTGTGACATTTTTAAGAAGAAACTTCAAACTTTAGAAGCCTTTTAAAACCTTGAATACACTATAAGTTTGCATAACGTTAAATACGTGAGAATGTGATGAGGACAGGGCTGCTTCCTTGGTGAAGTGTGGTTTTGATTATTTACTTATTCAAATACGTTGGCTGTGGCAAGCTATTCACTGTCAAACCCCCATGCCTACTCTCTCTCACATTGTGACCTAGGGCTGAATGATGTTCAATGAGCAGCTAGTAGAGCACCCTCTTTACATAGGCAAGAAGAAATCTGTAAATGAGCAGATGTATTTGTTTATTCAATGTACGTTACCAGTCAAAAGTTTGGACACACCTACTCATCAAGGATTTTTCTTTATTGTTACTATTTTCTACATGAAGCTGGTTGAGAGAATGCCAAGAGTGTGAAAAGCTGTCATCAAGGCAAAGGGTGGCTACTCTGAATAATCTCAAATATATTTTGATTTGTTTAACACTTTTATTTGTTACTACCTGATTCCATATGAGTTATTTCATAGTTGTGATGTCTTCACTATTATTCTACAATGTAGAAAATAGTAAAAATAAAGAAAAACCCTTGACGGAGTAGGTGTGTCCAAACTTTTGACAATGTTGTGGGCGGGGAAAGAATTGCTGCATTTCGGATGATACTGTAATTCCACCCCACAGAATACAGAACCGTACCAAGTCTTTGGAGCGCCAAAAACCTGTTGACCACTAGTGGGTGAATGGTATTGTTGTTTCAGGATCATTAACATATTTTGAGGCATGCCTTGTAAGAGGCTATTTGTTTCACCCATGAGTGAGAATGCTGTACTAATTTTTCTCCCATGTGGTTATACTGCCCCATCGATTTAAACTGTATAGGGAACAGATTGGAGTGGCAGTAAGTCTTAAACCTTAATTGGTTGAGCTTTTTGCCATGTCCTTAAGGGTCTGTTTTGCCCTGTAGTCGCTGCCAGTTTGTGACATATAAACATTTTTAGTTAGGGCAAATAATGTCTGAAATGTTGAAGTGGAAATTACAATCTTTAGAAACCTTTTTAAACCTGGAAGACAGTACACGTTTGCATTATCTACTGTTCAAGAAATTTCCTACAACTACAGGGTGATAAATTAAGATCCTACACCTTTTTAAAAATTATTTAAACTTTATTTAACCTATTTGACTACACCTGTATAAGTAGTGTTATGATTTTTGTGCCATTAACAGAAAATTTCAAACTAACCTCATGACAGGGATTTTGACTGAGTTGTGAAACCTCCTGAAAGCCCATAAAACAGAGGATCCAACCTGGAACCAGGTGCAGTGCTGGTCATAAAAATTCAACAAATTATCTTTCCGCCCTGTCTACTTCTTCTCCCTCCCTGAGTATGGTCGTGTCCCAAATGGCACCCTATTCCCTATGTGATGCGCTACCTTTAACCAGGGTATGGGCTCTGGTCAAAATAAGTTAACTACATAGGGAATATATAGGGTGCCATTTGGGATGCAGACCGTGTCTTGTTTTAGGTGATGGGACGGCTCCCTACCTCCGAGGCAGCACTAAAAATGGCTCATGATCAAGTGTCTATTTACCCCATGTTTTCCCATCTCTCAGGGTAACGGGGAGCATAAAGAGTAGCCTAACCCCTGAAGTGGTTGTTTAGAGTTTGTTAGTGTTATTATTATATCAGTTCTGTCACAATTATCCCCCTATTCCCTATATAGTGCACCTTTGACCAGAGCCCAATGATAGAAGTGCTAATGATAGAAGTGCACTATAAGGAATAGGGTGCCATTTGCGACGTAAGCGTCCTTTGCATCTCTACTGACTTATCTAGGCTTGGTAAGGCAGGAAAGGAGGATACAGCCAGCTAGACTGAAAAATAATGTAACACACACCCTGATCTGTTTCACCTGTCCTCGTTATTGTCTCCACCCCCTCCAAGTGTCACTTGTTTTCCCCAGTGTATGGTTTAAGCCTACCAGCGTTTTCCCCATTTTCCTGCTTTGCCTTTTCTCCTTTCTCTAGTCCTCCTGGTTTTGACCCTTGAGAAAGGCGGCTAACAAACTGCTTGACTTACGTCAAAACTCCCGTAGTGTGGCAGACTACACAGTGGACTTTCGCACATTTGCCGCCAAAAGTGCCTGGAATCTGGAGTCTCTTTTTGATGCTTTTCTGCATGGATTATCTGAGGTAAAGGATGAGCTAGCTGCTCGGGAACTGTCGGTGGACCTCGACTCCCTTATCGTTTTAACCATTCAAATTGATGGACACCTAAGGCACGTTCACCTCATATGGAATCCGGAAGTTTCCGAAAGCAGCTCTTCCAATTCTATTCTACTGTATTTAGTCAATGCCACTCCGGCATTGCTCATTCTATTATTTATATTTATATATTTCTTAAAACCTCTCTGGGATTAGCACCTCGACACAACAGCCAGTGAAATTGCAGGGCGCCAAATTCAAACAACAGAAATCTCATAATTAAAATTCCTCAAACACACAAGTATTATACACCATTATAAAGATAACATTTTTGTTAATCCAACCACAGTGTCCACTTTCAAAAAGGCTTTATGGCGAAAGCACACCATGCGATTATGTTAGGACACCGCCTAGCCACAAAAAAACATACAGACATGTTCTAGCCAAGGAGAGGGCTTACAAAAGTCAGAAATAGCGATTAAATTCATCACTAACCTTTGATGATCTTCCTCTGGTGGCACTCCTAGGACTCCATGTTACACAATAAATGTTTTTTTTTCAATAAAGTCCCTCTTTATGTCCAAAAACCTCAGTTTAAATTGGCACGTTAGGTTCAGTAATGCATTGTCTCAAATAACATCTGGTGAAATTGCAGCGAGCCAAATCAAATTACAGAAATACTCATCATGAACATTGATGAAAGATACAAGTGTTATACAGTTCAACTATGACAGACAAAATGGAAAAAAAATCCAGAAAATCACATTGTAGGATTTTTAATGAATGTATTTGCAAATTATGGTGGAAAATAAGTATTTGGTCAATAACAAAAGTTTATCTCAATACTTTGTTATATACCCTTTGTTGGCAATGACAGAGGTCAAAGTTTTCTGTAAGTCTTCACAAGGTTTTCACACACTGTTGATGGTATTTTGGCCCATTCCTCCATGCAGATCTCCTCTAGAGCAATGATGTTTTGGGGCTGTTGCTGAGCAACACGGACTTTCAACTCCCTCCAAAGATTTTCTATGGGGTTGAGATCTGGAGACTGGCTAGGCCACTCCAGGACCTTGAAATGTTTTTTACGAAGCCACTCCTTCGTTGTCCGGGTGGTGTGTTTGGGATCATTGTCATGCTGAAAGACCCAGCCACGTTTCATCTTCAATGCCCTTGCTGATGGAAGGAGGTTTTCACTCAAAATCTCACGATACATGGCCCCATTCATTCTTTCCTTTACACGGATCAGTCGTCCTGGTCCCTTTGCAGAAAAACAGCCCCAAAGCATGATGTTTCCAGCCCCATGCTTCACAGTAGGTATGGTGTTCTTTGGATGCAACTCAGCATTCTTTGTCCTCCAAACACGACGAGTTGAGTTTTTACCAAAAAGTTATATTTTGGTTTCATCTGACCATATGACATTCTCCCAATCTTCTTCTGGACCAATCACATGCTCTCTAGCAAACTTCAGACGGGCCTGGACATGTACTGGCTTAAGCAGGGGGACACGTCTGGCACTGCAGGATTTGAGTCCCTGGCGGCGTAGTGTGTTACTGATGGTAGGCTTTGTTACTTTGGTCCCAGCTCTCTGCAGGTCATTCACTAGGTCCCCCCGTGTGGTTCTGGGATTTTTGCTCGCCGTTCTTGGGATCATTTTGACCCCACGGGGTGAGATCTTGCGTGGAGCCCCAGATCGAGGGAGATTATCAGTGGTCTTGTATGTCTTCCATTTCCTAATAATTGCTCCCACAGTTGATTTCTTCAAACCAAGCTGCTTACCTATTGCAGATTCAGTCTTCCCAGCTTGGTGCTGGTCTACAATTTTGTTTCTGGTGTCCTTTGACAGCTCTTTGGTCTTGGCCATAGTGGAGTTTGGAGTGTGACTGTTTGAGGTTGTGGACAGGTGCCTTTTATACTGGTAACAAGTTCAAACAGGTGCCATTAATACAGGTTACGAGTGGAGGACAGAGGAGCCTCTTAAAGAAGAAGTTACAGGTCTGTGAGAGCCAGAAATCGTGCTTGTTTGTAGGTGACCAAATAACTTATTTTCCACCATAATTTGCAAATAAATTCATAAAAAATCCTACAATGTGATTTTCTGGATTTTTTTTTCTAATTTTGTCTGTCATAGTTGAAGTGTACCTATAATGAAAATTACAGGCCTCTCATCTTTTTAAGTGGGAGAACTTGCACAATTGGTGGCTGACTAAATACTTTTTTGCCCCACTGTACATAGGCTTAAATATAAACTTCCTGTTAATCCAGCCGCTGTGTCAGATTTCAAAAAGGCTTTACGGCGAAAGCAAACCATGCTATTATCTGAGGATAGCGGACCATCAAACAAACACAGACAATCATATTTCATCTCGCCAGGCGCGACACAAAACTCAGAAATAACGATATAATTCATGCCTTACCTATGAAGATCTTCTTTTGTTGGCACTCCAATATGTCCCATAAACATCACAAATGGTCCTTTTGTTCGATTAATTCCGTTGTTATATCTCCAAAATGTCCATTTATTTAGTACGTTTGATCCAGAAAAACACCGGTTCCAACTCGCGCAACATGACTACAAAATATCTAATAAGTTACCTGTAATCTTTGTCCAAACATTTCAAACAACTTTAGGTATTTTTTTACGTAAATAAATCGGTAAAATTTGAATAAACTGTGTTCAATAACAGATAAAAACAAAGTGGAGCGAGCTTTCAGGTTGCGCGCCCCAACCACAACAGTACACTTCACTCGACCCTCGTTCTGAACAGCCCTACTTCTTTATTTCTCAAAGGAAAAACATCAACCAATTTTTAACGACTGTTGACATCCAGTGGAAGCGATAGGAACTGCAAGCAAGTGCCTTAGAAATCTAGATCCCCATAGAAAACTCCTTGAAAAGAGAGTGACCTCAAAATAAAATTCCTGGTTGGTTTGTCCACGGGGTTTCACCTGCCAAATAAGTTATTTTATACTCACAGGACATCATTCAAATAGTTTTAGAAACTGAGTGTTTTTTATCCAAATCTACTAATAATATGCATATCCTAGCTTCTGGGCCTGAATAACAGGCAGTTTACTTTGGGCACGTTTTTCATCCGGACGTGAAAATACCGCCCCCTAGCCTAGAGAGGTTAATTCCATTATTTTACTATTAGATTAGTGTGTATTGTTGTGAATTGTTAGAAACTACCGCATTGTTGGAGCTAGGAATACAAGCATTTCGCTACACGCAATAACATCTGCTAAATATGTGTATGTGACCAATAACATTTGATTTGATTTACTGTTAGATTTCAGTGCAGCCTTTGACATTATTAACCATAACCGGTTGTTGAGAAAACTTTTGTGTTATGGCTTTTCAGCATCTGCCATATCATTGATTCAGAGCTACTGTATATATCTAATAGAACTCAGAGGGTTCTCTTTAATGGAAGCTTCTCTAATGTCAAACATGTAAAGTGTGGTGTACTGGAGGGCAGCTATCTAGGCCCTCTACTCTTTTCTATTTTTACCAGTGACCTGCCACTGACATTAAACAAAGCATGTGTGTCCATGCATGCTGATGATTCAACCATATACGCATGAGCAACCACAGCTAATGAAGTCACTGAAACTCTTAACAAAGAGTTGCAGTCTGTTTTGGAATGGGTGGGCAGTAATAAACTGGTCCTGAACATCTCTAAAACTAAGAGCATTGCATTTGGTGCAAATCATTCCCTAAGTTCTAGACACCAGGTGAATCTGGTAATGAATTGTGTGGCTGTTGAACAAGTTGAGGAGACTAAATTACTTTGGGTTACCTTATATTATAAACTGTCATGATGATGAAAACATATAGATTCAATGGTTGTAAAGATGGGGAGAGGTCTGTCCGTAATAAAGTGATGTTCACACTCCAAAAAGCCATAGTCAACTTACACACAGCTCTGACACACACACTTACCCCAACAGACATGCCACCAGGGGTCTTTTCACAGTCCCCAAATCCAGAAAAAAAATCCTAAATGTGTACAATATTATATAGAGGCATTATTGCATGGAACACCCTTGCATCTCATATTGCTGAAATTAACACCAAACCTGGTTTCAAAAAACAGATAAGTCAACACCTCACGGCACAACGCCTCTCCCCTATTTGACCTAGATCGTTTGTGTATATGTATTGATACGTAGGCTACATGTGCCTTTTTAAAATGTATGTAGTTCTGTCCTTGAGCGGTTGTGTGGACCCCAGGAAGAGAAGCTGCAGCTTTCGCAACAGCTAACGGGGATCCTAATAAAATACCAAATACCATCCTAGCTGTAAAATAACCCAGCATATCTACAGTATATGATAGATCTGAGGAAGCAGGTAGTGCTTTCTTCTTATTTCAAATGCTGAACTGTATTCACTACTGTATTCACAGTTTACAACAGAAAACACAAAGGTGTAATAATACAGACAGGGAATCCATCAAACTGTGTGCTGTATATTTCTGTCATTGTCATTCTTGTCATCATACAGTGGTTATGGTTAGTTTTCTTCAGTATTGAGCAGTCCAACCACAAATTGTCCAAACCTGTGTCTGTCATGCAGACAGACACACCATAATTTGCAAATAAATTCATTAAAAATCCTACAATGTGATTTTCTGGATTTTCATAATTACAGGCCTCTCTCAGCCTCTCTCAGCTTTTTTTAAGTGGGAGAACTTGCACAATTGGTGGCTGACTAAATACTTTTTTGCTACACTGTAGGCCAGACCCTGTTGTTACCTCATATCCCAGTGATAATACCTTGCATGAAGAAAACACTTACATTTGCTCAACTTGCTACTGGCTCAATCATTGGCTCAACGTACCCCATGGCCATTGGTTCAACTTACCCCAAAGGCACACATTTCTATATTACCCCACACGGGTCTATATTAGCCCACACAGCTGCAAGGATGCACTTTCATATTAGGTTTAAGAACTCATAACTCATATTGAAGCATATAGAGAGATACCCCAACTGATAGTATAGAACAATCTTAGGTCACACTTTAGGTCTACAGATGGGACTATCCAAATAAAGTGTTAACCCAATCTTAACATTTTCTAGTTTGGTTGAGATTACAAGCCTCAGGAAACCTCTAACATGATACATTTATTTGACTTTGTGAAAATCCGTTTTTTTTTGGACCTAACTCGCTTATCCACTTTATCCATGTGGTTTCTTCCTTCACAGTGCTCCGCGAGGTGCTGATTAATTCAAAGCATTTTCCCACGTCACTGCAGTATGCCCACATACTTGAGAACAGCTCCGGGTGTGACACAAGTCCACATTTCTTATAGACTCATTTTCTAGACGTTAATGTACAGCCACGTTTTTAGAGGTCACGGCAGGTCACCCGCCATTTGCATATGGACACATACTCCGCTGTGGGGCTCACGAGACCCGCATTTCACACCATTTTCAAGACATCAATGTAGCAGTAGAACCAATATCACAATGTCCGAATACAACTTGAAATCAAAATGAATCAATGTAGGCTACAGCGGGAACACAAACATGAGACTATATAGGTCTCCTGCCTATGTCGTAATATGAAGCACGTATTCAAATGAACTTCACAGTACAGAACAAGTTTGTAAAGGAAAAAAAAACGTTCCTACCTTAGTTTTCAAAACCTCCCAGTCAAATTCAACTTTGACACATGCGCCGAATGCAACAAGTGTAGACCTCACCGTGAAATGCTTACATGCAAGCCCTTAACCAACAGTGCAGTTCAAGAAGAGTTATGGAAATATTTACCAAATAAACTAAAGTAAAAAATTATGAAAAAGTACCACAATAAAATATTAACAATATTGAGGCCATATACAGGGGGTACCAGCTCCGAGTCAATGTGTGGGGGGTACATTTGATGAATTGTTCAGCAGTCTTATGGCTTGGGGGTAGAAGCTGTTAAGGAGCCAATACCAGTAATTTCCTGCTCAAAGCCATGAGCGGGCCTGTCGCTGTGACGTTCTTCTAAGGCTGTTCAGAAGACTCTAGCTGTAGTGTCTATTTTTTCATTTTGAGTGTTAACTATAACCTGGGTGTCCTCTCTAGCCTTGTCTACAATGTTTGCTGCCACCAAATGCGCCTTGGTTGGGGCATGTTCAAAAACCTCTTTTCTGAAGGCTCTTTGTTTGTTTTTTTACGTCTGAGGCCTACTAGCTAGTGGAGGTGCCGGTGGTGATGTTGAATTGGGGTAAATTGGGACGCAGACATTGATTCTGGAAACTGGCTCCTACAGAAAGAGCCATTAGATTTCTTCTTCAAGGAGGTGGCTTTTAGCAAGAGGAAAATCCATCAAAATGTCACACGTTGTGACAATCTCTATTTATCTCTCCACCCACATTACCTCATAATAACCCAGTAACTCACTCTCTCGCTCTCTCTCGTCCTGTGTAGCCAGTTTATTTTCTGCTCCGACAAGCTGACCAATTAACTTTTCAGCAAGAGTAAACACAAAGTTAAATTCCTCACTCTGCTTTTTAAAATCTCTCAATACATAAAGGGATGGAATGTACGTTTCACAATAGTTTTTCAATTCCCTGCTCTATCATAAATGCTTGCAAAAACAATACCAGTAACTTCAGTTATTATACCGTTTGTAATACTGCAGTAATACTATATCTGTGATTTCAGATACAGTAGCATGACTCCCACGTCTTCTGTAGCTCTTACTGCTCTATTCCATTAAGCTGAGTGGACTCTCCCTCCCCTACTGAGAGAGAGACAGAGAGAGAGATAGAGAAAGAGAGCGAGACAGAGGGGAGAGAGTGACTCAAATAGAGAGCAAGAGAGAGAGAGGGGGGAAGGGGAGAGAAGGAGAGGGAAAGAGAAAGAGAGAGGGGAGAGAGAGAAAGAGAGGGGGAGAGAGAGTGACACAAATAGAGAGCGAAAGAGAGAGGAGAGAGAGAGAGAGAGAGAGAGAGAGGGGAGAGAGAGAGTGTGAGAGAGAGAAAGAGAGAGAGAGTGTGAGAGAGAGAGGGAGAGAGAGTGTGAGAGAGAGAGAGTGTGAGAGAGAGAGAGAGAGAGAGAGAGAGAGAGAGAGAGAGAGAGAGAGAGAGAGAGAGAGAGAAAGAGAAAGACAGGCTGAGAGAGACCTTCAACATGGTCTCCTCTCTGTCTCTCCTTCTATATCTCTCTTTTTTTATCTCTCCATCTCAGAGCTCAACGGCACTCTTTGAGAATGACACAGAGTAGGCCATATATGATAATGAGACACAAACCTGCAGGCCTCACCATAGCTTGAGATTCTCACAAAATAGTAGGTCCCATGCTGATCAGCCTGCCAACTGCCATTACTGTAATACCCTGTCTGTAAATCAGCTTATCTAATCACAGTCTAATAATGTTTCATACCATGAGGTTTGACATTTCATCAGCTATCCTAACCCTTCCATAGGAGGCTGTGGGGAGGACGGCTCATAACAAAGGATGGAATGGAGTAAATGGAATGGTACCGTCCTCCCCAATTAAGGTGGCACCAGCTGCCTTGGACCCCTTCCTGCTGTAAAGTGAACTGTGCTTTTCTCTTGGCCTGATTCTGGACCTGTGTGTCCAAGCATGTATACTACATCCATCCACATCCTGACATGGGTTAAGTCCCATAGCTGTCAATCAAAGGTGTGTTCATAGCAACCATGCAGCTGACATGAAATCTGACAGCTTGCCAACAGTATGTTGCTATGGAGATGCACAAGCAGTGGATTAAACCAACTTGCAGGTAGAGGGACGGGCAGCATGACATGAATGGGTGGAGGCTAGGAGACAGACAACAACAACAACAAGGGTGCATTACGTGATTGATTCATAAAGTCACCAGTGAAAAGGAAGGGTGGATGTGAATTGGGGGATGAATAAAAAGATGAATAGTGCGGTGTATATGGATTTTTTTCTCTTTGCTTTCACATTCTGTCGACATGAACACACACACACACACACACACACACACACACACACACACACACACACACACACACACACACACACACAATAAAGCTGCCATGCTTTATTCCACACCATTGCATATGCTATTTGCCACTCTAAATACCCCAGAGCTGTTTATGATAGAGTGCTCTAGTAGAACTCTTCCGCCTGATGGTCAATGCGCTCCCAGTGAGCTACAAAGAGCTAGAGAGGGAGTGACACACTGTCATAAGCTACAGTAATCAGTTGTCTTGCAGACCACAGAGGCAGAACATGCAGGTATATCAGTGTGAAGCGGCTAGCCTGGGACTGGATCTAATCAAGTTAACCAGTCCCCTACCTTACAGACCATCAGCAGCAATGTGAGAGGATAAAGCCCCCCGTAAGTAGTCGTCCGCCCACAGTACACTACGGCCTAGTGCGGAGGAGGGAACGCTAGCTGCCATTACACAACAGTTAGGTGACTAGCTACCCACACACACACCATATTATGGAACGGTAGATTGATATTGAGCAACATGTCCTCTCACTGTCAACTGCGTTTATTTTCAGCAAACTGAACATGTGTAAATATTTGTATGAACATAACAAGATTCAATAACTGAGACATAAACTTAACAAGTTCCACAGAAATGTGACTAACAGAAATTGAATAATGTGTCCCTGAACAAAGGAGGGGGCAAAATCAAAAGTACCAGTCAGTATCTGGTGTGGCCACCAGCTGCATTAAGTACTGCAGTGCATCTCCTCTTCATGGACTGAACCAGATTTGCCAGTTATCTTCTTAGGGCTGAAATCCCGTTAATGGGATCGATATGACAACAGCCAATGAAAATGCAGGGCGCCAAATTCAAAACAACAAAAATCTCATAATTAAAATTCCTCAAGCATACAAGTATCTTATACCGTTTTAAAGATTCTTGTTAATCCAGCATCAGTGTCTGATTTCAAAAAGGCTTTACAGCGAAAGCACCACAAGCGATTATGTTAGGTCACCACCAAGCCACAGAAAAACACAGCCATTTTTCCAAAGATAGGAGTCACAAAAAGCACAAATAGAGCTAAAATTATTCACTAACCTTTGATGATCATCATCAGATGACACTCATAAGACTTCATATTACACAATACATGTATGTTTTGTTTGATAAAGTTCATATTTATATAAAAAAATCTGAGTTTACATTGGCGCATTACGTTCAGTAGTTCCAAAAAAATCCAGTGATTTTGCATAGCCACATCAATTTACATAAATACTCATCATAAATGTTGATGAAAATACAGTGTTACACATGGAATTATAGCTATACTTCTCCTTAATGCAACCACTGTGTCAGATTTCAAAAAAGCTTTACAGAAAAAGCAAACATTTATCCGCCATGTTGGAGTCAACAGAAATCAGAAATAACATTATAAATATTCACTTACCTTTGATGATCTTCATCAGAATGCACACCCAGGAATCCTAGTTCCACAATAAATGTTTGATTTGTTCGATAATGTCCATAATTTATGTCCAAATAGCTACTTTTGTTAGGGCGTTTAGTACAGAAATCCAAACACGTGTGCAGGTCCAGCGTTGGACGAAAAGTTCAAAAAGTTATATTACAGGTCATAGAAACATTTCAAACTAAGTATAGAATCAATCTTTAGGATGTTTTTATCATAAATCTTCAATAACGTTCCAACCGGAGAAAAGCAATGGAATGCAGGTCGCTCTCATGTGAAATGCGCGTGACCAGCGCGTGGCTCTCTGCCAGACACCTGACTCATTCCCCTCTCATTCAGCCCCACATCACAGTAGAAGCCTCATTCAAGTTTCTAAAGACGGTTGACATCTAGTGGAAGCCATAGGAAGTGCAACTTGACCCATATCCCACTGTGTATTCGATAGAGGCTGAGTTGAAGATCGACCAACCTCAGATTTCCCACTTCCTGTTTGGATTTTTTCTCAGGTTTTTGCCTGCAATATGAGTTATGTTATACTCACAGACATAATTCAAACAGTTTTAGAAACTTCAGAGTGTTTTCTATCCAAATCTACTAATAATATGCATATATTAGCAACTGGGACTGAGGAGCAGGCCGTTTACTCTGGGCACCTTATTCATCCAAGCTACTAAATACTGCCCCCAGCCATAAGAAGTCATTGCTGTGAGATGTTACCCCACTCTTCCACCAAGGCACCTGCAAGTTCCCGGACATTTCTGTGGGGAACAGCCCTAGCCCTCACCCTCCGATCCAACAGGTCCCAGACGTGCTCAATGGGATTGAGATCCGGGCTCTTCGCTGGCCATGGCAGAACACTGACATTCCTGTCTTGCAGGAAATCATGCACAGAACGAGCAGTATGGCTGGTGGCATTGTCATGCTGGAGGGTCATGTCAGAATGAGCCTGCAGGAAGGGTAACACATTTCCTGGGTTATTCAACTGGCCCCTCCGTCGCGACGTCCCCTGAATGCCCATCTTGCTAGCCTGCTAGTCGCGGCCCTCTAGCTGTCTAGAGCATATCGGCTGTTAGCTGAATAGGTCCATCGGACAATTTCTTGGGCCACTATACCTAATGTTGCCAATTGGACTGGTCCCCTTTACTACACGGAACCCTACTAATCCATCACGACTCGTCTACCGACGTAAACGCACGAGGAGACTCTGCTGCAAGAGGAGGCTATAAACAGACTTCCTCTGTCACGACGTTCCTCTGAGGCCCTTCTGCTAGCTTGCTAGCCCCTAGCTTTCTGAATCGCAGTGTCTCCAACCAGCCTCACTACTCACTGGACCCTTATGATCACTCGGCTACGCATGCCTCTCCTTAATGTCAATATGCCTTGTCCATTGCTGTTCTGGTTAGTGATTATTGTCTTATTTCACTGTAGAGCCACTAGCCCTGCTCAATATACCGTATCCAACCCTTTAGTTCCACATCCCACACATGTGATGACATCACCTGGTTTAAATGTTGTTTCTATAGACAATATCTCTCTAATCATCACTCAATGCCTAGGTTTACCTCCAATGTATCCCACATCCTACCATACCTTTGTCTGTACATTATGCCTTGTATCTATTCTATCACGCCCAGAAACCTGCTCCTTTTACTCTCTAGACGACCAGTTCTTATAGCCTTTAGCCGTACCCTTATCCTACTCCTCCTCTGTTCCACTGGCGATGTAGAGGTTAATCCAGGCCCTGCAGTGCCTAGCTCCACTCCTATTTCCCAGGTGCTCTCATTTGTTGACCTCTGTAACCGTAAAAGCCTTGGTTTCATGCATGTTAACATTAGAAGCCTCCTCCCTAAGTTTGTGGTGCCACAGGGTTCAATTCTCGACCTACGACCTGTACGCTCTCGTTGGCTGGCCCTCGCTTCATACTCGTCGCCAAACCCACTGGCTCCAGGTCATCTACAAGTCTTTGCTAGGTAAATCCCCGCCTTATCTCAGCTCACTGGTCACCATAGCAGCACCCACCTGTAGCATGCACTCCAGCAGGTATATCTCACTGGTCACCCCCAAAGTCAATTCCTCCTTCGGCTGCCTTTCCTTCCAGTTCTCTGCTGCCAATGACTGGAACGAACTGCAAAAATCACTGAAGCTGGAGACACATATCTCCCTCACTAGCTTTAAGCACCAGCTGTCAGAGCAGATCACTGCACCTGTACATAGCACATCTGTAAATAGCCCATCCAACTACCTCATCCCCATACTGTATTTATTTATTTATCTTGCTCCTTTGCACCCCAGTATCTCTACTTGCACATTAATCTTCTGCACATCTACCATTCCAGTGTTTAATTGCTATATTGTAGTTACTTCGCCACCATGGCCTATTTATTGCCTTACCTCCCATATCTTACCTCATTTGCACACAATGTATATAGACTTGTTTTTCTACTGTATTATTGACTGTATATTTGTTTATTCCATGTGTACCTCTGTGTTGTTGTATGTGTCGAACTGCTTTGCTTTATCTTTTCCAGGTCACAGTTGTAAATGAGAACTTGTCCTCAACTAGCCTACCTGGTTAAATAAAGGTGAAATAAAACAAACCAAAAAATAAATAAAATGAGGGAGGAGGATGACTTCCCTGCAACACACAGCGTTGAGATAGCTTGTTGTCATTACAGGCACAGTCTGATGATGCTGTGACACACCGCCTCAGACCATGATGGACCCTCCACCTCCAAATCGATTCCGCTCCAGAGTACAGGCCTTGGAGTAACGCTCATTCCTTCGACAATAAACATGAATCCGACCATCACCACTGGTGAGACAAAACCGTGACTCATCAGTGAAGAGAACTTCTTGCCAGTCCTGCCTGGTCCAGCGACGGTGAGTTTGTGCCCATAGGCGACGTTGTTGCCAGTGATGTCTGGTGAGGACTTGCCTTACAACAGGCCTACAAGCCCTTAGTCCAGCCTCTCTCAGCCTATTGCGGATAGTCTGAGCACTGATGGAGGGATTGTGCGTTCCTTGTGTAACTCGGGCAGTTGTTGTTGCCATCCTGTACCTGTCCCGCAGTTGTGATGTTCGGATGTGCCTATCCTGTGCAGGTGTTGTTACATGTGGTCTGCCACAGCGAGGACGATCAGCTGTCCGTCCTGTCTCCCTGTAGCACTGTCTTAGGTGTCTCACAGTATGGACATTGCAATGTATTGCCCTGGCCACATCTGCAGTCCTCATGCCTTCTTGCAGCCTTCTTACGTTCACGCAGATGAGCAGGGTATCTTTCTTTCTGTGTTTTTCAGAGTCAATAGAAAGGCCTCTTTAGTGTCCTAAGTTTTCATAACTGTGTCCTTAATTGCCTACTGTCTGTAAGCTGTTAGTGTCTTCACGAGCGTTCCACAGGTGCATGTTCATTAATTGTTTATGGTTCATTGAACAAGCATGGGAAACAGTGTTTAAACCCTTTACAATGAAGATCTGTGAAGTTATTTGGATTTTTATGAATTATCTTTGAAAGACAGGGTCCTGAAAAAGGGACGTTTATTTTTTTGCTGAGTTTATATATATTATGTATATATTTTTTTAAGTTGACAGTTTTGAGATAAAGAAAGGTGATGGGCAGAGTATTTGTATCAGTCATGCTAGATTACCAAAACCTTCAGTGATTACATGTAAGATCAGACAGATGGTCAGGGGTAGGAAGCACTGCAGGAGTCACCTAGGGAACCTCACTTCTGGGGTGTATTCCAAATGGCACCCTATTCCCTTTATAGTGCACTACGTTTGACCAGAGCCCTGGTTGTAAGTAGTGCTCTATAAAGGGAATAAGGTGGTATTTGGGATGCATCCCTGCTGTCCAACAGAGCAAAAATATCACTGGCGTCTTAGAAGTATCAGTCTGCCCTCAGAATGAACAGGCTTTTTACATGAATGTCTGAAGGCACATTGCCACAGGGAAAACATTTTGGATCTTCTCTTCCATTTGGATTCTGTTCAAATGATCCTAGCCAGTATTATGGCATTTGAATGGGTTCAGAGAGCTGTTAATTCCACCCACACAAAATTGTTATCATTCTGTGTAGAGCAGTCATCCTGCAATTACTGTCATTACTGAATATACACTAGCGTTCAAACATTTGGGGTCACTTAGAAATGTCCTTGTTTTTGAAAGAAAATATATTTTTTTGTCCATTATAATAACATCAAATTGATCAGAAATATAGTGTAGACTTTGTTAATGTTGTAAATGACTATTGTAGCTGGAAACTGACGATTTTTTATTGAATATGTACATAGGCGTACAGAGGCCCATTATCAGCAACCATCACTCTTGTGTTCCAATGGCACGTTGTGGTAGCTAATCCAAGTTTATAATTTTAAAAGGCTAATTGATCATTAAAAAACCCTTTTGCAATTATGTTAGCACAGCTGAAAACTGTTATGCTGATTAAATAAGCAATAAAACGGTCCTTCTTTAGTCTAGATGAGTATCTGGAGCATCAGCATTTGTGGTTTCGATTACAGGCTCAAAATGGTCAGAAACAAAGACCTTTCTTCTGAAACACCTCAGTCTATTCTTGTTCTGAGAAATGAAGGCTATTCCATGTGAGAAATTGCCAAGAAACTGAAGATCTTGTACAGCGCTGTGTACTACTCCCGTCACAGAACAAACTGGCCCTAACCAGAATAGAAAGAGGAGTGGGAGGCCCCGGTGCACAACTGAGCAAGAGGACAAGTACATAGTGTGTCTAGTTTGAGAAACAGACACCTTACAAGTCTTCAACTGGCAGCTTCATTAAATAGTACCCGCAAAACATCAGTCTCAATGTCAACAGTGAAGAGGCGACTCCGGGATGTGACCCCAAACTTTTGAACGGTAGTGTATATATATTTTATACACATTTTTGATATGTGTGAGTGGTTTATCAGGGTGAATGGGAAAGAATGATATTTACTCTGAATATTCATTATAAACCCTCTGTTATAGTGTTTAATCTGACCAGCAGCATATCTCTTGGTTTGGTCTTCAGCCAATGATCTCACTTTGTGGATGGTGGTAATGGTACTAAAGAGATGACAATCTGCCACAGTGGTGACTGGTGTCACTTTAAATTGGAGGGCGGGCTCATTGCAATGCCTGGAATGGAATAAATGGAATGGTGTCAAACACATCAAACATGTTGATTCTCTCTCTTTTGCTATATCCCATCTTTAGAGAGACTTGCCATTCTGGCTCTGCAGCAGGGTTGGTGTCAATTCTGAATTTAGTTGCAAATTGCTCTTTAATTTAAATTCTTGAATTTGAAGTTAATTTGAATTGGCCACACCTCACAAGAAGCATAATTTTAATTTAATCTGAATTGACCACACCTCACAGGAAGCAGAAATTGAATTGAATTTGAGTTGAAGGAAGTCAATGAAATGAAATTCAGATGACTATTTATTCTATAAATGAAATCACAATACAAATGTATTTTTTGACCTCATATATGGGTAACTCCAGTCTTTGTGGCTTGATTGGTGACACACTTTTGCCCCAGCCGACATACCTGACTTCAATAATCAACTAAACATGGGGCTCGGTTGCGTGGTAAGGCGAAAGAAATTGACTGTCAATGATATTAGAGGGAAATTGTGGAAGGTGCATCTGCGATAGCTGAAAGCTGGACACTGATGTGGTTTTCCAACAGCAAGGCTCAGTGCAACATGGCAGTGTTGCCATTGTTTATAAAAGCTGTTATTTATAATGTCTCCAACCCCCATATCATACACTCACAAACTAAAAATATGTGTGTGCATTGTACAATCAATTGGTGAGAAAGAGAGAGCCTCAAATATCACATTCCTTTGTACATACACTATATACAGAACATGAATTGTGGCAAAGTTGGTTCCTTTTTCAGTCATGTCTTTGGTCACATTCACGTGGGTCAAACAAAAACCACCCTAATGATTGGTTGACAATACATCCTACCACAATGAAGGCAATGGCTGCAGGATGAAGTTGGTGAAGAGCAACTGCAGTCAAAATGTCACGGCCTTTGATTACATGATTTTTTATCCCCATAATGAAACACATTTCGAAAGTTGGTGACCATCTGACAAAAGTGATCCTCTCGCACATACCCTTGGTCTTCAATTTAGAATGCAATTAAGTCTAATCAGGTGTGAAAGCTAAAGGGCTAGGGAAAAGTGTGACAACAATCAGGCCCCCAAGGACGGAAGTTGCCCATCCCTGATCTAACAACTTATGACAATGAAAAATACTGTTTGACATTTTTTTGTTATAATCAAACTAAAGTGGTATATGGATTCTTTGCATTAATAAGTAGCAGATCCTTTTAATAAAATATTTGTCAAATGAATAAGACTTTCATGTTTCATGTCTCAGTTGAATTAGGTTGAACTGCTTTGAATGAATTGCTTCCATTCAAAACCCCTCTCTCTTGCAGGCCGGCCACTCCACTCCTCTGTGCTGCATGCAGTAGTGTTTGGTTACCATGGAGACCCATCACCATCAGATTGCCCACGCCTCCCTTTGTTGCACCACCACGACCTCCACCGTAGTCAGGTGTAGGGCTGAATGTAGATCAGATATGAAGGTAATAGTAGGTGGGTGGGTGGGTGGGTGGGTGCAGTTGCTACATGTTAAATGCTATAACACCTCTTTTGTTTTCAATTCAAGTGAATGACTTCATTTTGTTTTAGAGAAAATTGTACTGAGAACCCTAACACTACCCATAACCCTAACCCTAGCTTCATGTCCACAGTCCGGCTCAACCCTAACAGTACCCATAACCCTAATCCTAGCTTTATGTCCATACCCCAGTTCAACCCTAACAGTACCCATAACCCTAATCCTAGCTTCATGTCCACACCCCGGCTCAACCCTAACACTACCCATAACCCTAATCCTAGCTTCATGTCAATACCCCGGTTCAACCCTAACAGTACCCATAACCCTAATCCTAGCTTCATGTCCACACCCCGGCTCAACCCTAACACTACCCATAACCCTAATCCTAGCTTCATGTCCACAGTCCGGCTCAACGCTAACACTACCCATAACCCTAATCCTAGCTTCATGTCCACACCCCGGCTCAACCCTAACACTACCCATAACCCTAATCCTAGCTTCATGTCCACAGTCCGGCTCAACGCTAACACTACCCATAACCCTAATCCTAGCTTCATGTCCACACCCCGGCTCAACCCTAACACTACCCATAACCCTAATGCTAGCTTCATGTCCACAGTCCGGCTCAATGCTAACACTACCATAACCCTAATCCTAGCTTCATGTCCACACCCCGGCTCAACCCTAACACTACCCATAACCCTAATCCTAGCTTCATGTCCACAGTCCGGCTCAACGCTAACACTACCCATAACCCTAATCCTAGCTTCATGTCCACACCCCGGCTCAATCCTAACACTACCCATAACCCTAATCCTAGCTTCATGTCCACAGTCCGGCTCAACGCTAAGCCCTTCAAATGAGACTATGGTCCACAAGTCCAGTGTATTCACTTCTTGCATCAAACAGTCTACCTTCCTCTGTGCAAGTAAAGGATTCACTCAGAACAATGGGGCTCTATCTTGAGTCTGTTTGGGGTCAACAATCATCAGTACTGACAATATCTCTTTTTTTATTATTATCAAGATTATTATCTATAGTTGATCTATTTCAACGCTAACACTTACAGTACCAGTCAACATTTTGTACACACCTACTCATTCAAGGGTTTTACTTCATTTCTGCTGTTTTCTACATTGTAGAATTATAGTGAAGACGTCAAAACTGTGAAACAACACATAGGGAATCATGTAGTAACCAAAAAAGTGTTCCACAAATCAAAATATGTTTTAGATTTTTCAAAGAAGCCACCCCTTGCCTTGATGACAGCTTTGCAACTAAACTAAACATCCCTTAACATCAACTAAACATCCCTTTTAAAGGACACTGTCTTTGATAGATAAATAACGTCACAGATCTTCATTGTAAAGGGTTTAAACAGTGTTTCCCATGCTTTCCCAAACACTGTTTCCCATGCACTGTCGTTAAGACACTAACAGCTTACTGACGGGAGGCAGTTAAGGTCACAGTTATGAAAACTTAGGACAGTAAAAGAGGCCTTTCTACTGACTCTGAAAAACATCAAAAGAAAGATGCCCAGGGTCGCTGCTCATCTGCGTGAACGTGCCTTAGGCATGCTGCAAGGAGGCATGAGGGTGGCAGATGTGGCCAGGGCAATACATTGCAATGTCCGTACTGTGAGACGCCTAAGACGGCGCTACAGGGAGACAGGACGGACAGCTGATCGTCCTCGCAGTGGAAGACCATGTGTAACAACACCTGCACAGGATCGGCACATCCGAACATCACACCTGCAGGACCTGTACAGGATGGCAACAACAACTGCTCGAGTTACACCAGGAACGCACAACACTCCATCAGTGCACAGACTGTCCCCAATAGGCCAAGAGAGGCTGGACTGGGGGCTTGTAGGTCTGTTGTAAGGCAGGTCCTTACCAGACATCACCGGAAACAACGTCACCTATGGGCACAAACCCACCATCGCTGGACCAGACAAGACTGTCAAAAAGTGCTCTTCACTGACGACTGGTGGTTTTGTCTCACCAGGGGTGATGGTCAGATTCGCGATTATCGTTGAATGAATGAGCGTTACACCGAAGCCTGTACTCTGGAGCGGGATCGATATGGAAGTGGAGGGTCAGTCATGGTCTGGGGCGGTGTGTCACAGCATCATTGGACTGAGCTTGTTGTCATTGCAGGCAATCTCAAAGCTGTGCATTACAGGGAAGACATCCTCCTCCCTAATGTGGTACCCTTCCTGTAGGCTCATCCTGACATGGCCCTCCAGCATGACAATGCCACCAGCCATACTGCTCATTCTGTGAGTGATTTCCTGCAAGACAGGAATGTCAGTGTTCTGCCATGGCCAGCGAAGAGCCTGGATCTCAATCCCATTGAGCACGTCTGGGACCTGTTGGATCAGAGGGTGAGGGCTAGGGCCAGTCCCCTCAGAAATGTCCGGGAACTTGCAGGTGCCTTGGTGGAAGAGTGGAGTAACATGTCAGCGCAATAATTGGCTAATCTGGTTCAGTCCATGAGGAGGAGATGCACTGCAGTACTTGTTGCAGTTGGTGGCCACACCAGATACTAACTGTTTCTTTTGATTTTGACCCCCCCTTTGTTCAGGGACACATTATTCCATTTCTGTTAGTCACATGTCTGTGGAACTTGTTCAGTTTATGTCTCCGTTGCTGAATGTTGTTATGTTCATACAAATATTTACACATGTTAAGGTTGCTGAAAATACAAGCAGTTGACAGTAAGAGGACGTTTCTTTTTTGCTGAGATTACATTACAAGGCACTCTCCAAACACCGACATGTAATGCCACAAAAGCCATCCACTCAAATGAAAGCCGAGCTAAGTAGAAGCTGAATACAGTGCAACTCTAAGGCGTAGAGTAAGTACATAGGGTTTTTCCACATCTGTAAATAACCACCCTGCCTCTGGCAGAGCCTCAGAGGTCAGACCGGGACAGAGAAGGAAAGGCCCATTCACTCCATTGTGCTGACCACAATTTATGGTAATAGTGTTGGCTGGTCCTGTTGCCATTGAATTACCCCATATCGCTCAGCAGCCACACGCTCCAAAATATTGCTTGTTGAGGGGGATTTGGGTCCCTTCTTGATTCAGCCTTTCATTAGCTGAGGCATTAGGCAGAATGCTTTTAGTGTGCAGACTGAGGGGATGTTTGGACTGAGTATGGCACTTTTCATAATATATGGTTTTTCATAAAACACACAATCAACTGTGTGGTGACTGTGGACATTGTTGTGCAATTGATCAATAAAAGCCCTAAAATGTCTCGCTCAATATATTAATGACTTATATTGATCATAGTTGTGGTCTTCCCCGATGTATAAATGAAAGAGAGCACGACAGAGAGAGAGAGAGAGAGAGACCTGGGAGAGACCGGGGGAGAGAGATGGAGAGACAGAGAGGAAAATACCTGCAGTCAGTCTGATCCTCTTCAGATTGTGATCTGTTTGTCTCTCATGGTGGTGGCGATAGATACTGTACGTAGAGGCCTGGGCAAACAGCCTGGCTGCCATAGTGACTAATGGCCACTCTGAGGTGAGTTCATTTGTTCCAGAGTGACAGGGATGAGGTCACTGCACTGTGCCACTACACATCCACTCGTATGTTCCAAATGTTCTCAAGTAGGGTGAAATGTTAATGAAAGAAGGGGCGAGGTGACAAGGCTGTGAAGGGTTTTCTACTATCAGGCCTACTTTTGACCAGATCCCCCATGGAGTTCAGGGAAGGGTTCAGGTCTACTCCAACAAGCTGTGCCTGCTGAGGAGAGCCTTTAGCCCAGGGGCCAGATGTGTGGATGAGCTGTTGAGTGCAGCCATGCAGGGAAATTCCCCCACCCATCCCTCCGGTTGATATTTAATGTAGACTGTGAGAATATCAGCACTTTGTATGATTCACAATGACGTAACACAATCAATTTCCTAAAAATGGAGGGGGGGGGGCAGAGAGATTCCTTTAGGGGGGAGAATGATATGGTGTCAACCTAACATGGCTACTTCGCTTTTTGTACCCAATTTGGAATTGTTGTTTGTGTTTGTGTTTGTTGAGTTAAAGTACCAAAAAGACTGTCGGCCATCGGAAGTCACAGGAAGAGGTGTTACTTACTGGTAATGACACTAGCACAGTGCTAATGTTTCCACTAAAGGGGGGCTGAATCCTGTCCAGACCTGACAGCAGGAATGTTCTGGAACTTTCTTCTCCTGTGTTGTTCCGGAACTCCAGGATGGGAATGTGCCTGTCTTGTCTTTAAGGAACAGGTCTGGCAGGGGAAGAGAGAGAGAGAGTGGTGGAGGGGGTAAATGGAGGGGGGTTGGAGAGAGAAGAGAGGTATTGAGAGAGAGAGAGAGAGAGAGAGAGAGAGAGGTGGGGGGGTTGGAGAGAGAACAGAAGGATTGTGAGTGTGACTGGTGGTATCCCTGAGAGACAACTCCCTCTTCAGACAGTAACTGGCATTACTAACTAGCTACCTCTGAAACACCTCTGAAATGTCTGAAATGGTTGATTTCTAAATATGGTGGACTCTCATTCGCTTTCTATGCAGTAGAGTAGAGGACAGTGCCACAAATAACTACCACTCAAAATATGACCTGAAACCATTGTAGTGATCCTGCAATCCCACTGTATAACAGCTAGGTTTCCATAACTATAAAATCTACCATACGTAATCAGTATGGATGGACACTACGGGGTCTTTTTGTTCATGTGGTTCTCACTACCGCACACATGTTACAAACACTGGTGTTTTGGATACAATTCCTGCAATAGGCTACAATAAACAATTCTAACTTGTAACATATTTGATTGAAAATGGATACTATATTAGGTAAAGTCACCACATACAGTATTTTTTTTATCATCCTGAGTCTGATCAGTTTTGATTATGCATTAGAGAGAGACCCTCTCCTGCTGAGGCTGAGCTCCCCAGCCCTGGTTGCTATGGAGACCAGCCCGACGCAGCAGCAGAGTGGTGGGCTGCAGGCTGGAGCTATACCCAGTGCTGAATGGGGAAACACACACACGGAAAACCGACACACAAAAACCCCTCACCCTCTATTATCAGCCAGCCGATCTTCCTCTTTCATTACCACATCTGAGGGTGCTTGTCAATCTATATATTACACGAGTCGACATCAAGACCCTGTAACAGAAGACTAATGAGATGAATTAGGTGGGTTATTATAATAACCCGATTATAACAATAACAGTACATGTTGTGGGTTTTGGAGCTGCTCCAAGGTGATTTACTGTAAATGAAAGAGATGGAACAATAATACTTCTTTGGGTTGTTGAGTCTCTAAGTCTGAACGTCTATTTTAGTCTCCAATAGAGTTACTCTTTCAGACAGTGCAGACTCCCCGGGGATGGTTCTCTTCCTGTTCCTGCAGGGTACCAATAATATCTGCTTTCTTCTGAAGTGTGCACTCGTTCACTACTTCCCACAAATCTGAAAGCATTGGATTGCTGGAGGCGTGAGCTAGAGGGATTTTCCACTATATTTCTTATTCCAGCCATTTCCTTTCAAATCAGTTAAGGGAAGTGAACAAGTGCACACTTTGGGAAAAGGGAGGGATAACTGGGACGTAGCCACAGATGTCCGTGTTGTGTTGCGTTCTCACATTACCTCACCCCGGAAACATGCCACACAGACCCTAAACCTCGGGACCCTGGAATGTGTGACTCAAATCACCCTACCACAACTGCGTGTGTGCGTGTGTGGAAAGAATGTATTGTTCACATATGTAAGCGATTCAGAGAATATTGCTGTTATTTTTTATTTATTAAATGTTCAATTGAGAGACTAGGAGGACACATTTCCACAGCCTGAAGTGAAGAGAGTACAAAATAAAAATCACAGTTTCTGCCCAATGCTGCAGCTGTAGGGCCATTATCATTGTGCAGAGTGGGAGAGGGTGGTGATAGAGAGAGGGAATGAAAAAGACAGAAATATTTATGACTGTGGCGTGCAACGCTAGCAGACTCCGCATGCCCCTTTTCTGTGGGGTTTTCCAACAGACTTATCACAAAGCCTAGATCACCTGACAGCCTACGCCCATCTCCTCCTCCTCCTCCTCCATTTGTGAAACACAAAAGGAATCACAAAGCAAGAGCAGCAGCAGTGCATTTCAAACTGTCCTGTGTTTGTGGTATGTAGGCAGGCAGGCAGAAAGACAGGCCGGCAGGGACACAGACAGGCAGTTACTGACTGTTACTGATTTCCATAGACAACAGGGTTTTGCTTTGCATAAATAAATGCTGTTGTCAGCCTGAGGGGCAGCAAACCATAAACTTGGTTCCTTTGGAGGCTAAGGCAGGCAGGCAGGCATCTCACGTTCAGGTAGCTCTTCTGTGGGGAAAACAGTAGGCTTGGTTTAACTTAAAACACACCACCACCAGCCATCACACCATTGTAGTAACAACAGGCACTATATAGGTAATAGGTTGTCCTTTGGAACGGGCCGGTGCCATTTGGGAATAGGGTGTCCTATGGGTCCCGGTCAAAAGAGACTCCCGTGTCATTACAATTGAATGTGGTGTTGATGTTTAATGTTGCTCTTAGGGATGGAGGATTAAATTCACCCAGCCGGCAACAGTGAGCTCTGACTCAAACCTGATAAAAAAATGATGCTGTGGAAGAGGAGCATAGCCCACTTTGTCTGCATTCCCAAATGGCACCGTATTCCCTATCAAGTACAGTACTTTTGTCCAGGACCCATAGGGCTATAGTCAAAAGTAGTACACTATGTAGGGCAGGGGTATTAAACTCTTACCCTACGAGGTCCGGAGCCTGCTGGCTTTCTGTTCTAGCTGATAATTAATTGCACACATCTGGTTTCCCAGGTCTAAATCAGATTAGAGGGAAACAATGAAAACATGCAGTGGAATTGTCTTCGATATAGGGATATAGGGGATATGGAGCCATTTGGGACGCAGTGTCTGTATCTGAAAAAAAATAACAAAGCCCCCATAAACACTCTCCAGATGGCTCTGTTGCTTTGTCAACAGAAACAACAGAGCAATCGTGGACGTCTCTGTGTCTTCGTCCCAGTTATATCTCCTTTCTCCCAAAGTGTGCACTTGTTCACTTCCCTTAACTGATTTGAAAGGAAATGGCTGGTGGAAAAAATATGGTGGAAAATCCCTCTAGCTCACGCCTCCACCAATCCAATGCTTTCAGATTTGTGGCAAGTAGTGAATCAGTGGAGGCTGCTGAGGGGAGAACGGCTCATAATAATGGCTGGAATGGACTCAATGGAATGGTATCAACCACATGGTTTTCATCCATTACACTCTATTCCAGCCATTATTATGAGCCTTCCTCCCTTCAGCAGCCTCCACTGATGAGTATTCAGGGACAGATGACCGTATGTATAGACCTTGGCATGATTAACTGGAGTAATATAAGACGAATTCGGATGTCTGAATGTATGACTCAAGCTATACTTATACTTACAATTGGATTTACCAAACAATGAATCCATCTACACACCCTCTTCTTCTTTCTTGTGGTTTCCATGGTGCTAGCTCCAATCCTGTCACACCACACAGTACAATCAGCACCAACGCCACCCACACACATACACCAACTCATGACATAATCAAGTAAAGCAGGTCAATTATAGAGCAAGAGGCCTCAGGTATGGAAAATCACTACAATTACTGTAATGGATGACTCAGGTGATAACTACAAGCTACAACAAACAGTACCCTCTCATTCTCCTGCAGTCAATGTTGCCCTCTATAGGGAGACATCAGACATTGGACTTGCAACCCACCTGAATGAGCAGGCTAAAATACTTTTCAGATATTAAATATCTGTAATTGTTTTATTCTCTGTAGTTCAGATATAGTAAAAAAAAACATGTATTTATTATTATTTTGAATGTATACCCCTTGGCAACACGCTTTTGCACATGTGCTTGTGATGCACAGTAAAATCATGTTGATTCCTGTCGGGTGGATTTATTGGTAACACACAGGAAGTTAATATTCCACCACAATAAACCAACACGTGAGAGTTCACTAATGTAAAACAAACTCAAGTGTGTGAAAATGGACGAAGAACAAACGGTAGGTTGTACAAGTAGGACGTGTTAAACTCTTTTTGCTAATTTAAACTTTTATACCTGCCAGATTGATCTGAAAAACATGTTCTTGTTGTAATGTCAGTGGCTAACCTAGCAAAATGTTCTTTTTTTTTATAGCCACAAGCAAACACAGTAGGGATTGAACATGTTTAAAGAACGTGCAAAACAAAACGCTTTTCAAACGCAAATCTTTTTTTTCTTCCATGTATTAGCAGGTAAGGTAAAGCATTTAAGAACCCCTTAATGGAAGATTTTACCATAGGCGTGTAGCAGCTATAGTAGTAAGAACCAGTGGAGGGTGTTGAGGGGAGGGGTGTTGAGGGGAGGACGGCTCATAATAATGGCTAAAACGGAGCAAATAGTATGACATCAAACTCACGGAAACTATATGTTTGATGTATTTGATACTGCTCCAGGCATTACCATGAGTCCGTTCTCCACAATGAAGGTGCCACCAACCTCCTATGGTAAGAACTGTATCAACGATTTATTTTTTTATAACTAACCTAAGACAGACAACGGTCTGTCATTTTCTTCGAGTTTGTAGTCGCAGATCGCAAACACCTGACAGGTGCATACACCGCCACCTACTGTACTGGAATGTGAGGCTGGTCACGACCCGTCTATAGCGAACCCTGAATTTCTAACAACCCCACTGGGCGGTGGAACCTCTTCATTCAGTATTCCCTGTAACATTTTACAGGGAATACTGAGTTAGATTTGTAGGCCTCCTTGCTCGCACATGCTTTTTCAGTTCTGCCCACAAATGTTCTATAGGATTGAGGTCAGGGCTTTGTGATGGCCACTCCCAATACTTGACTTTGTTGTCCTTAAGCCATTCTTCCACAACTTTGGAAGTATGCTTGGGGTCATTGTCCATTTAAAAGACCCATTTGTGACCAAGCTTTAACTTCCATACTGATGTCTTGAGATGTTTCTTCAATATATCCACATTTTCCTTTCCTCATGACACCATCTATTTTGTGAAGTGCACCATTCCCTTCTGCAGCAAAGCACCCCCAAAACATGATGCTGCCACCCCCGTGCTTTACGGTTGGGATGGTGTTCTTCGACTTGCAAGCATCCCCCTTTTTCCTCCAAACATATTGATGGTCATTATGGCAAAACAGTTCTATTTTTGTTTCATCAGACCATAGGACATTTCTCCAAAAAGTACAATCTTTGTCCCCATGTACAATTGCAAAATGTAGTCGGGCTTTTTTATGGTGGTTTTGGAGCAATGGCTTCTTCCTTGCTGAGCGGCCTTTCAGGTTATGTCGATTATGGACTTGTTTTACTGTGGATATAGATACTTTTGTACCTGTTTCCTCCAGCATCTAAACAAGGTCCTTTGCTGCTGTTCTGTGATTATTTCTCACATTTCGCACCAAAGTACGTTAATCTCTAGGAGACTGAACACGTCTTCTTCCTGAGCGGTATGACGGCTGTGTGGTCCCATGGTGTTTATGTCAATTAGCCTATCGGAAGCTTCTAAGCCATGACATTTTCTGGAATTTTCCAAGCTGTTTAAAGGCACAGTCAACTTAGTGTATGTAAACTTCTGACCCACTGGAATTGTGATGCAGTGGATTATAAGTGAAATAATCTGTCCGTAAACAATTGTTGGAAAATTACTTGTCATGCACAAAGTAGAGGACCTAACTGACTTGCCAAAACTATAGTTTAAGAATATATCTCACTGGTCGCCCCCAAAGCCAATTCCTCCTTTGGCCGCCTGTCCTTCCAGTTCTCTGCTGCCAAATGACTGGAATGAACTGCAAAAATCACTGAAGCTGGAGACACATCTCCTTCACTGTTGTTGTAATTGTCATTACAAATATATATTAAATCGGCCGATTAATCGGTATCGGCTTTTTTGGTCCGCCAATAATCGGTATCGGCGTTGAAAAATCATAATCGGTTGACCTCTACTTTAAACCACTTGAGTGTTGCTTTAGCAGTATGCTTAGGGTCATTGTCCTGCTGGAAGGTGACCCTCAGCCCTATTCTCAAATCTCTGGAAGACTGAAACAGGTTTCCCTCAATAATTTCCCTGTATTTAGCTCCATCCATCATTCCTTCACTTCTGACCAGTTTCCCAGTCCCTGCTGAGGAAAAACATCCTATAGCATGATGCTTCCACCACGCATCACTGTGGGCATGTTGTTCTCGGGGTGATGAGAGGTGTTGGGTATGCACCAGACATGGCGTTTTCCTTAATGGCCAAAAAGCTCAATTTTATTCTCATCTGACCAGAGTCCCTTCTTCCATATGTTTGGGGAGTCTCCCACGTGCCTTTTGGCGAACACCAAACGTGTATGCTTATTTTTCTTTAAGCAATGGCTTTTTTTCTGGCCACTCTTCTGTAAAGCCCAGCTTTGTGGAGTATACAGCCTAAAGTGGTCCCATGGACAGATATTCCAATCACCGCTGTGGAGCTTTGCAGCTCCTTCAGGGTTATCTTTGGTCTCTTTGTTGCCTCTGATTAATGACCTCCTTGCCTGGTCTGTGAGTTTTGGTGGGCGGCCATCTCTTGGTAGGTTTGTTGTGGTGACATATTCTTTCCATTTTTTAATAATGGATTTAATGGTGCTCCGGGGGTGTTCAAAGTTTCTGATTTCTTTATAACCAAACCCTGTTCCATGCTTCTCCACAACTTTGTCCGTGACCTGTTTGGAGAGCTCATTGGTCTTGGCGGTGCTCCTTGCTTAGTGGTGTTGTAGAATCTGGGGCCTTTCAGAACTGAGATCATGTGACTGATCATTTGACACTTAGATTGCACACAGGTGGACTTTATTCAACCAATTATGTGACTTGTGAAGGTAATTGGTTGTGCACCAGATCTTATTTAGGGGATTCATAGCAAACTTTTCAGTTTTTGTCAACATTTTTATTTCTTTCACTTCACCAATTTGGACTATTTTGTGTATGTCCATTATGTGAAATCCAAATAAACATCCATTTAAATTGCAGGTTGTAATTGCAACAAAATAGGAAAAACGCCAAGAGGGATAAACTTTTGCAAGGCACTCCATTTGCATATTTCTTTTAGGGAACGCCTACTCTGAAGTGTGTGTAGTGCAATTACTAATTTCACCCTTGCACTCCTTCTAAACAACACATTTTTTACAACTTGCAAAGGGTAAAGTCTACAAAACTTTGATCACTTTGTTAGTAACAGATTCTAGTTTGGGAAACAGAACTGTATTGAGATTAAATGTTTCATCGATGAGAGAATTTGTAGAATGTCGGCCAAAATCCATCTCGCTGCATTTTCTTCCACTGCCAGACACTGGGCTTTCTCTCACCGCCTACTGGTGAAATATTGGTCTCATTGTTCTGTGACTCTGCTCTCTCTCCATACTGCAACATCCCTGATTACAGTTCCTTGTCACCTGTGTGCCTATAGACGTGTGACAGTGACCCATGACCCAACATATAGTTAGTTCCCTCTAGAGTACAAATTAGGTGGAATATGCAAAGTATATAGACAACACAACAACCACACAAGTAGTTCAAAATGGGTCCTACAGTCTCGTTAGTATGTCCCTCAGTTACAATTGTTGCCGCAGCTAGCTACATGCTCTCATATGTTATGGATCAATGGACCTGATGTCTCTGTGTGTATGTAATACTATGCATAATGTGCCATATAAAATTGGATTTGATTATAGGGGGGCTACAGCGCTATCTGTGGCCAGTGTGGAGAGGTGAACTGGGGGGTGTCGGATGAGGGTCGGTTCTACTGCAGGTCCTGTCATAATGTCATCGAGGTAAGCACTCGCATTTAACTACTTTTCAAGATTGCTTCATGTTGAAGTAGTCATGGGCTACATCCCATATGGCACGGTATTTCCTTTTTGGTGCACTACTTTGGGACCGTAGCCCTATGTGCCCTGGTCAAGGCAGTGTACTAGTTAATAGGGTGCCATTTGGGCTGGCACACGTGGACAACCATTTTTTATTTTTCCTCATTCTCTACACAGAGAACAAAAGAAGTGGTGGATACAAACACTTTTATGGTTGGTACCAGCAGAGTGTCCTCCATCTCCAAGGGAACCAGAAGGAAAAAACTAGGTTGGTCTCCACTCTCCTGTGTCATTAATTCCTACAAGCAAATTATTATTATTTTTTTTGGTTCTGTATGTGCCTGACTTATTTGTGACTGTGTTTCAGAGCAAGGGCGAGAGTGGATGGTGTGTGAGGGCTTTCAGTTCATCCTAAAGCACCAGGCTGAGGCTCTTCTGGCCATGGGAGTCTGCCCACAGTTCAAGGTCTGTCAGAGGGAGCACAGAAGGGTGGTTTCCCAGACACAGATTAAGCCTAGTAGTTAGAGAATCTCTATTGAAATGTTTAATCTGTCTCTGAGAAACCGGAAAGTAAAACCAAATGAGGCTATTTTACATCAATGTAAAGACACTCTTGTGTCTTGTATGGTCTGTGTTTTGTAGGATGACGTGCTGTGTCAGTTTTGGAGAATGTTCCTACAGAAGAGCCGACAGGCCTACACCAAGAATCCTGTGCATGATGGGAAATTTAGACTGGTCAGTATTCTCATCACTGCAAGCAAAATGGCACTTTCTGATGAAGTGACGAAAGCCTTCCCTGTCTGTTATCGCCCCCTTGTGGTGGACGGTCGAGACATTCACTCAATGTGTGCTTTTAGATTGGATACGTTTAGTTACACGTTTGCAGCGCTCAGATGATAACTGTACACCTACACACACACCTCGCCCTCCTTTTGGTTGCTGTATCGTTTATTTTGCGTGTCTGTCTCTTGTCTCCCCTTCTTATTTCCACTCTATTTCTTGTTGCCCTCCCTAGCGTTCTCATGGCTCTGGGGAGTCAGACAGTGCTCCGGAGTCGTCAGTGATGAGTGACTCTATGATGTCTGCCTCTGAGACAGACGGGGATGGAGATTTGGCAAGTGGAGGAGGCTCTGTCTCAGGTACAGTAAACAACACAAGTATGCTGAACAGCCAATGTACCTATGCACACTAGCCACACACAGTGATTATATATATGTGAGTGTACATGCATCTGTGTGTATGTGCACGCTAACGTGTGTGTGTTTTCCAATATGTGTGCGTGCTCCCCAGGTCACACCAGTGACGGAGCCTCCTCGGTGTGTTCCGGTTCTATTGATGCCGTCTCGTACCTGACCCTGCGCCAGAGGAGGAGCCAGGGGTTGATGAGCATGCCCAAGACCCTGGCACTGTGCCACCTGGCCCTGCTGTGGGCCAGAGAGGCTATCACACTGGCAGACCTGCTCAGGTTAGGGCCAAGGGGAGATTGCGGAAACATGGGTGGAAGAGAAGATGAACAAAGTTGTATTGAATTTAATATTAAAAACATTTTACCATTTTGATTTCATTAAGACAAACCGGGATTAAATATAGGTTAAAGGTATATATTTTTTTAAATAGGAAGTAAATGTTCACATTAAGTCTCAAGCTTTGCGTCCCTGCCTATTGAGTCGCTCTCTGTGCTGGGCAGGTTTGTGAATGAGGGCCACATCCCCTATGTGAACGCCTACGAGGACTTCCCAGAGGAGATGAAGCTCTACGGCCGAGACTCACTCATCTTCAGAGTGGAGGTGAGAGCTCACATTAGTTGTTGAGTTATTGGGGAAAAGTTGCGCTGAGTACAACCTAGGCGATAACACGTTAAAGCAATTCCACTTTTGTCCAACGTGGTCCTTGACGGAATACAAAACAAAATAAAAGGACTGTAATCTCTCTGCGTCACACAGCCTAGAACAAATAAATAACGCAAAAATAAAAGATACAGGAAAATAAAAGTGAAGTCAACCTATTGTGATTCTGTCATTTGTCCTCCTGGACTCTAAATGCATTATACATTAATAAATCTACATCGTTATCAATTAAACTGTAATACTAAGATGGCCTCTGGGCCAGACCTCTGTCTTTACATTTCTGATGTAACAGAGGCATAAATGCCTTTCAGTCATTCAGCTACTCAACAAAAATTTGCTTTGACTTGTCCCCTTTTTTTAAAACACCCCTGGACTGAGACCGTTTAATAGGCGTTCCACAACAACGTCCCAGTGTAGAAGACTGAATACGTGCCGTACTACTTCCTGTTGGCACACTGACTCTCCATGTTGTGGTCGAGTATGAGACACAGCTGTGTGTAAGCCTAAGTAGTCATGAGCAGTACTACTAATGGTATTATAGATGTGGTTAAGCTTCATCTAGGCAACAGATCCACTGCTTGGAATTTGTGTACTCCAACATGTGTTCTGGGGGGGGTGCATTAAGCTGATGGTGACATGTGGTTTTGTTGTCAGACCACTGTACCGCGCTACTCTCATTGAAACATGTATGAAGACATCAGAATGTTGGCTCAGGTGCAACTGCTGCTTGTCCCCACATGCCAATACACCTGTTGCCCCGCTCTGCATTTGCATATATTGTCTTGAAGTCTTATCCTGATCCTCCAAAGGGATTCCTTGCATAGAAGACCAGATTAAATCTGTGTGTCTGTGTTCCCTAGTCTATCCCTTCTTACAGCCACCTACACAAGGAGGCCCAGACCCTGGCTGTGTTCCTGGAGCTTCCCCTGTTCCCCCCCATCACCCTGGACTGCCTGCTGCACCCCTCCCTGCTCACTCTCCGCTACCTCACCGAAGCCAACCTGCCCGGTGGGTCTGCCTAGCCAACAACACACTCTTAACTCTTTTGTTGTCCGTTGGTTAATTTGTGTCAGTCACTTTAAAGAGGAGACACCAGTAGGTTTTTTTTGTCTAGTTGTTTACCTGTGTTCCCCTTTTACATTTATTTATTATTATTAATTTTTTATTTTAACTTTAACTTTTTAACTCTAGTCTCAACACAAGTTATTCCAATCAACCAGTACTTTTTTTTCTTCTTCAGATGAGCTGCATGACTGGGTGTGCAGGATCATGGAGAAGGCTGGTATGGAGTCGTCCGTAACCTTTGAACCCATGAGGTCCAAATCCCCTCTCCCACACTACGATGTCCAGGCTGCTGCCCTGATCATCATCGCCATGAAGCTGCTCTTCAAACTAGACGACCACACTGAGTGGTAGCTATGCCGTCTGTTAACTAGAGAGAGAGAGAGAGAGAGAGAAATGTATTTAAGGGCTTATTCTCACCAAATAGTCATAGGTACAATTTACATGTACTAACACTTTACAATTCACATTAGCGACGGGAATGTTACGAGACGACAAGGGGTTTGGTCGACGTTCTTGCTTCGACACTCAAAAGTACCGTAAATGTCACAGTAACCACTAGCCAGGACTCAGAAGGTTAAGCATTGCAAACTATTCTCCTAGCTAGCGACTAGTTAACGTTAACCAAGCAACTCTTCACACATCTACCGTATTACACTCTTAATTACTGCAACAAAACCATATTACACTCTTGAATAATGCAACGATTCACAGGCATGGGCAGAGTTTATTTTTTTGTCTCTACACACCACATGTTATCTTCAAGAGATTTTGACACACAGATTTTGACGTATGTAGTTTGACTTGCGTATCTAAAAAATATCTCCACATTTTTAGGTAGTATCGACGTAAAAACAAAAAAGTTGCGTTTACTTGAAATTGCCAAGTCTCAAATATAAGGAAAATGTCTAGTCTACACATTTCAGCTGTTTCAAAAACATTGCTTTGCTATTACCGTTGATGCTGTAGGAATGTTGAGCTCAATGAGACAATTCTGTTTACACTGCCGTGCTCGGAGGGCGGCAACTGTCGGGTGCGACCTCCAGAGGAAGCACCCGAGACGTGTAAACTTGTGAAATTCTCACAGCGGTATTTATTGTCTCTCGAGAACCTCTAGAAAATGTACCTTTTGCTATCTTCAATGTAAAAACGGTCTCACTCCAAGGGGTTTGACAGTACATAATACAGATTTTAATACTACATTGTAGACCACTCGGGTAGTTTTGAGACACTATGTAATCATAGTAAGCAATTCTAGTTCACTATATAGTCTGTCAGCCATGTCAACATTTTACCACAGTCTTGAAACCACGATGTTCTTTAGGAAGCTCAATGTAGACTGGAACATCAAGTCTGCATGTCCCTGGTCATGTAAACAGTCGCACAGAAATGTCATAAATAGTTTAGGTCACTATGCCTACGCAAGATATTGCACTTTGGTGATTGTTTTACTACTGCTCATATCTAACGCAGTTCTCCTGTTTGTGTTTTTAGGGATTTATCCAATGATGCAAGTGACAAGAACAAGGAGAACCCAGGTAAACCTCACTCACTTTGGTGTGATAAGTTAATAACCAGCCCTCCCTGATGGCTGAGATGTGGAATTTTTTATTTTGCATCATTGAGAAGGTATTGATCTGAATAATCTCTCAGGAGTCTTGTGTGAAGTTGGCCCAAGGCTATAAGGAGTTGCATAGTACATACAGAGGAATAAATTAAACAGTTATTTACATATGTGTCTGAAGGGGTTTTAGCTAATGGAATGCCTTTAAAGGCAGTAAATGCTGTTTCTTCGATTCTTATGTTCTGTTTAACATTTCACATGATCTTATCTTTTTCAGCACAGATAATCATAGTTTGTATTGTATTGTAATTTAATGCTTTTCGTAAAGAGCGGCCATTGAGGTGTGGTCTTGTCTTTGGAACGGGCAATGTTGCATGTGCTGTTTGTCTGCATTCCTTTGATTTCTGTCTGCCTTTTTTCATTCACTTCCATTTGACAGCTTAGAAGTGAGAGTAGATTACATGGCTGGGCTGAAATATTTGGGTGATTTAGAAGCGCTAGAGTTTCCCCTTGCTATTTTCTGTTGTAATTAAAAAGCAGATGGAAAATTCAGATTTTTTAAAACCTTTTATTTAACTATGCAAGTTAGTTAAGAACAAATTCTTATTTTCAATGATGGCCTAGGAACAGTGGGTTAACTGCCTGTTCAGGGGCAGAACGACAGATTTGTACCTTGTCAGCTCGGGGATTCAAACTTGCAACCTTTCTGTTACTAGTCCAACGCTCTACCCTGCCGCCCCAAACTTCTCTTAAGAAGTAGAGCCAATCTTTATGAGACTTATATGAAGTCCATGAGTTCCTAGCCTGTTTTTTTGCAACTAGTTAGGAAATAGACACTTATTTTGGTAAGTCTTCTCAGTTGGACATTCCAAAAGTCAAGTGTCCTAAATTCTGTCTGGCACTCATCCCTCTCTTTATGTGTGACAGATGGGAACAGCTTTAACCTGAGGTGGTGGTACAGGGCAATGCAGACTGCCCTGACCACAGCTGCACGGAGACAGCAGGACAATATAGCCAGGTGAGACACCTCACTTTTAACTGGCTCTCTCTTTAAAGTTGGCTGGGCAGATACTGTGGTCTAGTGGTAACACATCTGGCTCAATCACATATACTGCTCCCCACTGGAAATTGGGGTTCAATTCCTGTACCCACCCTTGTTACTGTGTCTCCCCCTTTCATCTATCTATCTCCTCTATTTCACAAATGTCAGTATATAGAGTAAATGTATTTACCCACTTCATTTATTTCTACAGAAAGCATTGGAAGCCCCAGAAACCTCTATATACCTCGAAGAAAGACAAGTCGGTCGTTCTCAAAAGGAGACGTAGGTGTCACTCATATCAGTCTGTTCAGATAAAGAAGAAAAACGGAGCTGGCTCATGTCCACTATTTAGTGTATGGCAAATGGGCTGTAAAAAGAGCTGGCACAAACATGCTGATGTCACTCACTGGCCTATACAGTACCAGTGAAAAGTTTGGACACACATACTTATTCAAGGGTTTTTCTTTAATTTTTATAATTTTCTACATTGTGGAATAATAGTGAAGACATCAAAGTAACACATGGAATCATGGAGTAACCAAAAAAGTGTTAGACAACTCAAAATAGATTTTAGATTCTTCAAAGTAGCCACCCTTTGCCTTGATGACAGATTTGCACACTCTTCACATTCTCTCAACCAGCTTCATGAGGTAGTCACCTGGAATGCATTTCTATTAACAGGTGTGCCTTCTTAAAAGTTAATTTGTGGAATTTCTTTCCTTCTTAATGCATTTGAGCCAATCAGTTGTGTTGTGACATGGTAGGGGTGGTATACAGAAGATAGCCCTATTTTATAAAAGACCAAGTCCATATTACGGCAAGAACAACTCAAATAAGCAGAGGGAAAAGAGTCCAAATTTGAGATTTTTGGTACCAAACGCCATGTCTTTGTGAGACAGAGTTTAACAGGACAATGACCCAACACACCTCCAAGCTGTGTAAGGGCTATTGGACTAAGAAGGAGAGTGATCGAGTGCTGCATCAGATGACCTGGCCTCAACAATCACCTGACCTCAACCCAATTGAGATGGTTTGGGATAAGTTGTACCGCAGAGTGAAGGAAAAGGAGCCAACAAGTTTTCAGCATATGTGGGAACTCCTTCATGCATTCCAGGTGAAGCTGATTGAGAGAATGCCAAGAGTTTGCAAAGCGGTCATCAAGGCAAAGGGTGGCTACTTTGAAGAATCTCAAATATAAAATATATTTGATTTTAACTTTTTTTGCTTACTACATGTTTTTGTGGTATTTCATAGTTTTGACATCTTAACTATTATTCTACAATGTAGATAAGAGTAAATATAAATAAATAACCCTTGAATGAGGTGTCCAAACTTGACTGGTACTCTGTCATTCTGCTTTTGCTAATCTCCCTTTTCCCCACCCTAATCTCACTACTCCCCTTCTCTTTCCCTCACCAACTAACTACACCCTTTTCCCTCATCATTTCCTGTACCCTCACTTTTCCCCCTCCTTCTCCCTCTCCAGGTATTGCAGAGCAGCTCCAGTTGAGTTTCCAGAAACTGTCTGGTTCCCCTGTGGCCCCACCATCCACCCCTCCCTCCAGCTTCTGTTTCCGCTGGGGTGAGGAGGGGGAGGAGGTCTGGGACGGGCCCAGCCTGCACCACCTGACCCTGGACAGCAGCGTCCGGCAGAGAGGGGCAAGCCTCCAGCCTGCAAACCCAGAATACTGGCACCCAACCCTGAGGGCCTGCAAGCCCAGGTAAGGCCCAGTACAGTATGCTGCTAGAAGTGGTGTTGGAGGGCTAGTAGGAGGCACTCTTTCCTCTGGTCAAAAAGATTCCAATGCCCCAGGGCAGTGTTTGGTGACATTGCCCTTTGCAGGCTCGGGTGTGATGTTAGACGGGTGTCCTGACTCTGTGGTCACTAAAGAGCCCATGGCACTTATCATAAGAGTAGGGGTGTTAGCCCTGGTGCCCTGGCCAA